>NW_027636221.1:0-22041 GCF_903797595.1 Erithacus rubecula
CTCTCCTATCCTCTCCTCTCCTCTCCTCTCATCTCCTCCTCTCTCTCCTCTCTCCCTCCTCTCCTCTCCTCTCCTCTCCTCTCCCCTCCTACATTTTTGTGTTTTCTGGAAAACTTACCTTGCATGGGATATTATTCCTCTTTTCTTGTGGTGACAGGCAGAAATGAATGTATGTAAGAAGCTTGTGGAATTATCAAGAAAATAAATATTTAGAGGTAGTTTGAGTATTTTACTGTCTACATACTAAGAAGAAATTTCATTTTGATCAGAACTGCCTATTTTTATCTCACAAGAGGAGAAAGTGAGATTCCTACACAAGATGGACTCGATTACCTGGTCTTTGTGTGATGCCTTCCATGCAAGTGATGAAGGCAGGCAAAGCTGCCCCAGGGCACCCCTAGCTTTGACCCACCCAGCACTCCCCAAACCTGTCAGCATGGCCTTGCAGAAATAACCAGTTTACCACGAGGTGGAGCTGTTAAATGCAGTTAAAGAGAGTCCTGTTACCTGTTCTTCAGCTCTATTGATTTTTTTCCATACTGAAATTTCAACACGGGCTGCTGCTTCTCTTTTCTTTGTATTCATACAAAATGAGATCCAATAAGGCTTTCTTTTTTCTTAAGGGTTTATCCAAGAGCTGTCTGAGTCTGCTTTTACTGTTCATTTCTTGCAAGAGCCAGAGTCAGAATTTGTACTCTTGTACTTTGTGCTCTTTTACTCTTGTACACCTCTGCTATGTACTGTACCTTGGAAGGTGGACAGGTACCACACAATGCCCTGGGACTTGTTACTGGTCAGGTGGAAGCAGGTAGATATGCTTAAGTACTTTAAAAATTAATCCCTTGTCCAGCCTAATATGGTGATGTTGTCAGTAGCTAGAAAACTTGCATCAGACCTCCAGTTCTCTAAAGAGTGACAGAGTGGTTAATTTGTGCCTGTTGACAGGTGGCTGAAACACATCAGAAACTCATACAAATGAAACAGGAGGAAGAAGATGGAAGATGGAAGAAGATGGAAGAAGGTACTCTGGTTACTGAAATACAGTGCACCCAACCAGGTTAACACTACTGAACAATAATGTTTCTAGCTCCTACTCATCTAGACACATATATAGGTACAATGCACCTGAACTTAAAATGGAGTTTTGAAAGTCATGAGAATCTTGTGGCTGTTTGTCTCATTCACGTTCTTTTGTATTAAACTGCTCAGAAAAGCTGAGTGATTTGACCTCTTGCCTTGCCTGCCATGCCACCCCTGTCCCTCCTGGCCATGCTAATTGTACAGTTCTGTATGGGTTTGCATTGTGCAGAGCCATTTTTATACACAAGTCAATGTATTTACACAACACAGATTGTTATCTTTATCTGTCTCTCAATCCCCGTGCAAACCTGTCTCGTGTTGGGCAGTTTCCTTCCAGCTCTGTGGGTATTTAGAGGGGGCTGGGGTGTTTGGCACTGTCCCTCCATACATGGATCTGCACAGGCACCGCTTTGTAACCTGTTAGGGAGGGGATGGAGTGAACTGGTAGTGACCCTTGTCACTTGCCTTGGAGTCAGCAGAGATGTAATTATGTGCAGTAAGCTTTTAACAGAACTTGTAATTGTATATAAGAAGCTTGGGAAAAACAAGCAGTAATATATTTCGTTTTTCAACTCGAGTTGCCTTTGGTGCTCTTCTCTCCGGGCAGAGCTGCTGAAGCAAGGTGCAGTCAGTGAACTTTTGGAACTGAAATGGGAGTTGGTTGGTGTCATTGGGAGCAATTACCAGATGTCTGCCTTAGGAGGCAGGAGATTTTTGGCAAGGAGTGCTGATGGGGGCTGGGGGAAAACAGGCAGGCCTGCCCAACCCATATCCTGGCTGCATAAAGACGAGGCAAGAACCCGCAAAAGGATTTTGGCAGGCAGCAGAGTCACACGCTTGGGGAGAGGGCACTGCAAGGAAAGCTCCAATTGCCATTGGGAAAGTGGGCAAAGGAAAGAAAGCTCCAGTCTGGGAGGCATCTCCCTTCTTTTGGGACACTCCAACACAACCAGCTGTATTCTTCTACGCCTATCTCGTGTCCTGTTTTTTGGATTTGAGCATGGGCAAACCAGTCTCCCATCAAGAGCCACCCCTGAGTTTTAACCTTGGCCTCCAGAGCTGGAGGCAGCCTCTGGCTGCCTGTGTGAGCCCTATGAGCACAGCCCATGTGCTGCCCAGGGAGGGTGGCTAGGAACTCTCCAGCAGCCATGGCCACAGCACAGCCCCATCTGATGGACACATCCCACCAGCACTCTGAAGAGATGTGACATCCTAGCACCCACTGGAGCCCTTTGGACAGCCTTGATTTGGGCTTAGGACGTGCAAAGGAGCAGCACTGAATGGATCATCGCCCAAAGTGCAGTGGCTTTGCCCCAAGCTGGGGGACCCTGGGGACAGGTTGCCCAATAGCAAGGCACAGGCTAGCCCCCCTGTGCTTTCCTCTGCAGGTGCTGTGGGGTTGGGTGATGCAGGGGATGGGCTGAGTAATTGCCCTCTAGCTCCTAAAATCAGGAGCCAAAGAAGACCGAAATGATCAAAAGCAGTTACTGTCTCATGACACTCCTCCAGGTGAGCTTATGGCCAAATACACACGTGATGCAGGGCTTTGGCACTTGTATGAGTTTTGCAAATTGCCATCACCGACAAGAACCCCCACTTAGAAGTACAGCTTGGTTTGGAGCCCTCCTGAAACCTCCGCCCTCCTCTAGCCCCTCACTGGTTGTGTCAAAACACATAGGGAAGTGAAGTGGCCTTGGTTCACTGAAAAAAACAAGATTAAGCTAGCATTCCAGGAATGTCTTTGTCTAACAGGGTAGGAAAAGTACTGCAGTTAGCTAAGAAGCTACAGACTTAGGAAAGAATTGTCTACAAAACTACAGCTTGACAAGAAAGAAGTCAAAAGCAAACATTTTTTGCATGTTAAATCTGCAGCCAGGCAGAGGGGCCTTGAGGGGCTAGAGAAGGAGTGAGAGGTGACTTGTCCTCCCCCAGGAGGGCCTGGTGGTCACCAAGCTGCAGGAAGAGCCTGTGAGCTCAGCTGCCTTTGCCCCATCCCTGTCCCTGGGCCTGGGCACAGCTAGTTTTGCAAAGCCCCAGGCCCCCATTCCTTTGTGCTGGAAGTACCTGTGTGTGTGTGTGTGTGTGTCAGAGGGGCAGAGAAGGGGACACAGCAGCTCTCTGTGCCAGGGAGGCCACTGCAGCTCACTGCCTGCCTCTGCTCTCTGCAGCCAGGGCACCACCCTGCACCCACAGCTCTGCCCAGCCCCAGAGCAGCCCAGGGCAGCAAAACAAGTTTTGCACTCTCTTTAGAGCCTGGGTTATGCATGGTGTCAGTAACAATTCCAGAGGGGCCTCAATGGAAAACTGCAGTGTTTCTGCATACATTTTACACCAAAAAAGAATATACTATCAGGTGGAGACTTCTCAGATATGCAGCTGGACACTGTGTCAGAGGTGGCTGGTTGGAGGATGTGGTTCCTCTCCTCTGGGAGCCACCAAGAAAAGGCATTTGGAAGCAGATGTGTATCTGGGCAGGGCACACAGATGGCTCTGTATTGCCTCCCTCACTGCCCTTGGGCCCAGACAGGAACATGTGGTTGGAGCCATGCACACATTAGAACTGCTACAAACTATCCTGTTTGATGGGCTGTATTGATTACCTAACCCACACTTAACAACAGTGATCTTCTGGAATGTGCTGTTCCTAGAAAGATCCATTTCTGCTCTCTGGTTAAAGCACAATGGCGTCACTGGCAATAAGGCTACAGCATCCCGCAGTATTGCCCTGCAGCTAGCCTAATCAGTGGCCTGCTATCTGGGTCCTTGGGCTGTTCTGGGGAAAGGATGTGGCTTGGGTCTGTTTGGTTTGGCCATTCTCCAGTGGCCATCCTCCCCTTTTCCATCTGAAAGCCCCCAAGAGCAGTGCCAATGTTTATCTGACAGCATCTCTCACAAGTGTGCAGTCTCTCTCTGATGTTGTAGAACAGGCGTGATCATAATGAGAGCATTTCAGCTCCAACAGGATAATTGGAAATTGGATTTTTCTTTCCGTCGTGTCCTTTGGGATCTTCTACAATTGAGCTATCGGATGTTTTGATGGATAATTGTGACGGTAATGCTGGTGGTATAGTAATAATAATAATGAGGATAATCATAAGTATTTCTTGCAGTTGAATAGCAGCCTGAGACAGTTATTTGGGAGAATTCCTATTAAAAGCCCCAGCATATGCCCAGAACAAACCCATTATCCACCTTGTGTGGAGCTGATAATGGGAAAAATGATGTTTTTCTCAATTCTATTGAAGCAGGGTCTGATTATGTTGAAGTCAGTGAATTAGGGGTCTCTCCGAATTTTTCAGAGAGAAATCAGAGTGCAGGGATTGAATAAGTTTTAGAGTGAATTCTGGTGTTTTCAGTGAGTAAAAAGTCTGGATGACACAGTAGTAGCTTGTGTTCTACTAAAGGTTGCAAACATTTTGATATCTTCAGTAGAGGCTCCAGGCTTGCAGTTGTAGACAGGACTTAGACATAATAGAGTTATAGTAAGAATATTTCTTACATTTCTTAGATAGAACACAGTAGAGTGTATGGGTAGTGTTACACTGGTGTGCTAAGAAACTAGGATTCTAATAGGTTAAAGAGTGGTGGTCTGAGATTGCATCAGCTTTTGGAGAAATTCTATATAACAGTATGTATTCAGAGAGTTGTTGCTTTTAGCCATTGTGGCTTTTAGCCACTTGTTTCTAGCCATTTTCTTATTGCTGCTTCTTCTGCCATTGCTTGCCATTGCTTTTGCTATTGCCTGTTGAGACTGATGTGCTTTGTAACAAATAACCTTTTTAACTACTAGTTGCTTTGCTTATTTAAGATTACCCAACAAGTAGGAGCCTAAGAGCTCAGAGTGGGAGCCTATAGAGCACCTGGGGGTCAGAAAGAACCCCCACAATAGATGCCACATGATCTATTGAATTTTTTTATTCCAAAGACTTTGCATCTCCTTGCACAATAATCAGCCACCATATGCCCTTGAGTCTGGGACACCATCAACCTGTATTTCATGTCCATAGAGATCCTAGGAGATCTCATGGTCACATAAGGAAGTCAGTTGGTTGCTGCTTGTACTGGCATTCAAGGATCCCTTTGGCCACATCTGTTCTAACAGCACCTCAAATGCTCTGCCAAACCCCTGCTGTGTAAAGGAACACTTGTTCTCCCACAGCCCGTGGTGTGACAGGGAGAAGAAAAGGCACAGGGAGCTGATGTGAGAACAAATTTGTCACTGTCTGGGTGATTTCTGCTTACCATCACAGCAGCCAAGCCATGCTTGTTTGTCACTTACCCTCTTCATACCCAAACTGACCTTCTTCAGTAGGGAAAGTTACAGTCAGGTGAAGCACTAATATTTAACTTTGACTGCTGTAGAGTGAGGCCTGGAGAAAAAGATTACCAGAGCACCTCCATGCAAATTGTCTGTTGCTGAATTAGAACAGCAAAAAGAGACTAGAGAATAGAATAGAATAGAATAGAATAGAATAGAATAGAATAGAATAGAATAGAATAGAATAGAATAGAATAGAATAGAATAGAATAGAATAGAAAGTTTTATTTGAAAGGGACTACAACCATCACTTTTTCCAACTTCCTGAGCCCTTCAGTGGTGATCCAAAGTTAAAGCCACATTGAAGACACTGTCCAAATGCCCCTGGGACACTGACAGACTTGGGGCATTGAGCACCTCTCAAGGAAGCCTGTTGCAGTGTTTGTCTCCTACCTTGGTAGGGAAATGCTTTCTCATGTCAAGTCTGAACCTGCCCTGACACAGCTCTGAGTCATTGCCATGTGTCCTGTCAGGAATCCCAGGGAAAAGAGGTCAGCATTTCCCTCTCCACTTCCCCCAGACCATGGTCAGCTGATGAAGTTTAACATGGACAAATATTGTACCAAAATGCTTTCTTTGAGCAGGGGTGGCAGGATGATGCCAGTATTTGGTACATCTCTACTTTAGGACCAAGCTGGAGTGAGAGAAGACGTGGAAGTATCAGGAGAGGGGAAGAGAGGGATGGTGAAGCTGGGCAGAAGCACAGGTGGACCAGAGGTCTGTGTTCAAATGTTGCCTCTTTGCTTGTATCCTGTACCCTCACATTCTCCTACAGCCCCACAGTTACAGAACCAGCAAGGCTTTGGTAGGGAAATGTCATGTTACAGGCTCACTCCTCTCAGCAGCAGCTCAGACAGAAGGTACAATGGTGGTTGGACGGGTTGGGTGCTGCTGGTCTTTTGACCCAGGTTGCACATGCCTAGAAACTGCAGTGCCCTCAGCCCACACAGTCTTCTGGTCAATCAGGGAGTTTTCATATCTGGGTAGGAGAGCTCCACTTTCTGGGAGGATGTGTTTTCCGTGACCTTTCCAATAAAATGAGGTATGAAAGCAAAAACCCCAAAATAAAACCAAAAATAAACAAAAAGGGCACAAAAAAAAGACAATTAAAAAGAAGAAAAAAAGAAAGAAAAAGAGAGAGAAATGGAACACAGGTACCTCCACAAAGGAGTTGGTCTCTCGTCGAAGCGTAATTCATTCCTGCCACCAGGGTGAGCTCCACCCAGTTTGTCCAACCTCTGTCCTGTCTAAACCACAAATAACTCTTATCATTGGGCAGCCAGAGACTTGTGGCTGCATCAGCATATTACATCCTTATGTCTGCTCAACTTTTTGCAGGGTTTTATCAGGCTCCACAGAAAAACTCCTCCTCTTCTCTGTATCCCGTCCCTCCCTTCTGTGCAATGCTTGCAGGGCAGGTCAAGCAAGTAATATGTTGCTTAGGAAAACTCCTGAACATCACTAGGGTGCATTTTTTTATCTGCTTTCTCCCTTTTCTGCCTCTTTTACTGCACGTTAACCTCATCTGCAAAGAAGAGAGAAGAACATAACAAACCATGTGAACAAACCAAATCACTCTTTTTGCTTGCTAACTTCTCAAGCTGCAATGCATGTATCTTGCAACTTTAGCCTGTTCTTTCTAATCAGAGTGATAGTATCCAAAACACACAGATACAAAGTTTAAAAACAAAAGCCTAAAAATCAGCAAGATCCTCCAGAAACAAATAAAAACCAGTCAACCAAACTGATTGGAGCTACGTCTCTGATGGAAATCACTAGACCTTGCATGTCAAGGGATTTGTCAATTGTTGCTCCAGTGCTGTCATAACTCAAGGAGGATGCTGAAAATCTGACAGCTCCTGCTTTTTTCAGGGGAGCTCAAGGATTTTGTGTCCCTGACTCCAATAAAAGGAAGCAAAGCAAGAGAAATCTGGAAAGCCTTGCACTGAGAAACCTCTGCCTTGACATTTCAAACGTAAAAGCTGAAAAGAGCGTGTGGTATTGCTAAAGACTCTACGATTGAAGCTGAGGCCATTTTAAGCACTTGCATGCACTATAAAGGACTTCCCATGTCATTTGAATGCTTGGAAAGTCCAATGTTCATTGATTCCATTAAAGAGTATATAAGCAATCACTGCTCAGCATGCAGACATCCATCTCTTTTCAAAACAAGTGTGACAATTTGACTAAAAAAAAAAGGTATTGCAGAGCATTCTTTGCTTCTTCCTCAAATGGATACACAAGCAAATACAAAAAAAAACATTTGGCATCTCATGAGAGTTACAATTTTCTCCAATTTTCTGTATGAGAATCTTGAGTATCTCTTGAGTAATAAATGCATAAAAAAATATTTAGCTACAGTTTCCATACATTGATTTTCTATCCTTTGGCATTACCCTATCACTCTCCTGAAACAGCTGCAGTTTAGGAATTACTGTTGTGGTTGGGCACAAGGAAGGATCTTCATGGACTTGTTCTTCACATGCGACCCATTTTCTGGGATGTTAGTCCAAATGAATAAGAAGCCTCTGTAAATTTGTTATTTCAATACTTTATTTCTTCGATGTAACACTGTCAGTACTGTTAGTATCCAAATGAATTATTGTCAAGCACTGCAAAAATCACAGCACAGATGTTTTAAATTCTAATTTTGATAATGAAAGTTAAAAATGGTTTGGCTCAAATGACCTTCCCTGCCACTCACATTTGTGTCTTAGTAATATAAAATTTTGGCTGGTTTTGTCTTAAATTATTTTATAAGTAGGAAAAACTTGAATAAGAGAGTGAATGGCATTGGGAAACAGGGAGACAGACACACCAGGAGTTAGAATAACTAACAGCTTGACATAAAAGGCTAGCAGGAGAGCAGACAGGTGATTTCCAGCCCTCTTCCTTTACAACATACTCCGACTGAGACACAGACAAATATATGAGTCTGTTTAAATAAATAATATGTTATCATTAGACCAAGCTGGAAGGAAAGTCAATAAAGCAGGAAACCAAAAGGGGTTCAATGAGGAAAGTAGATAAAAGGAAACTGAGGCAGAGCCATCCAAATATGTCTTTGTCCAGACCTTTGAAATAAAAAATCATTCTATCCTCATATTAAAAAAATAAAAATAAAAAAAAAAAACAAAAAACAACCACAAACAAACAAACAAACAAAAACCCCACAACAACAAAATAAAACCAAAAACACAAAAAACACAAAAAACCCCCACAAACAAACATGAAAAATGCTTATTTTTCAATCATTCGTTTTCAGGAAAAACTATTTTATTTCCATAAAACTTTAATTACCTTATGATTACACTGCCTGTTTTTGACAGAGGTACCACTGTCCTAAGTTCAAGGCTCTCAGTTGATGGTGATGAGATTCCTATGACACTGAGCATCTGGGGTTTTTTTTAGCTGCAGTCACCAGTATAGTTAAGAGCATAAGCATCATGCAGCTTGCAGCTCTGTTCATGGTAGAATTTGATGCCAGCTTTCATGACTTCAACAAGTTTCAGGGCCAGTGACTGTTCAACTTTTAGCAAATACAGAAGGAAGAAGCAAATAAAGCAGACCAGGTTGTTGTCCATGATACCCAGAATCTCATTTCTCTGACTAAAAGCCATGTACCTGCTGTAGGTATTACCATTAACTAATACTGAAATGTGATGCTATGTCAATAATAAAGCATAATATATATATAAATTATAATATGGTCATAAAGTAGGAAAAAAACCAGCTCCAGAGTGCTGCTACTCTCTGTGATGCTACCAAATTTATACTGGCCAGCTACAGCAACAACAGCAAAGCAGAAACTGGGGTTTATTTCATTGTTTGCTTCTTTGGGTCTTGGTAAACATTTCTGCCAGAGAGATTCTGCTGGAATAAGCAGCCTGAAAACACAAGACACATCATGGAACAGAATCCGAGCCTGTGCCAGGTGTGCATCCTCCAGTAACAGCAATTTTTGCTGCCACAGTGAGGTAACTATGTCAGTGAAATAAAGAGGCCTTTGATATCAATGGATATCAAGCTGGGTTTGGGAAGGCAAATAATTCAAGAGGATGAAATCTCTGACCAATATGCCTGAGACTGAATATGCAGTGCATATCTCAGGTGAAACTGCAATAGCTTCCAGCACAACCCTTCCAACTTAAGCCTCTCCTTGGAAAAGTCACTCTCCAATTGTAAAATTTCCATTGCAACTTGAGGCACAAAAAAGTTTGAAATCTTTTTAAAAACATGGTTCAGAAATAGAGCTATATACAAAAGTAAGCCCAAACAGGGAAAGAAATACCCCAAACTATTAATCTGCATAGTTGGAATGAGAAGCATATGCTATGAGATGTTAAAATATGTGAATGGATTTTTATGAAGAAAACATTTTGTATTGGAAGGAGTCCACTCTAATTCCACCATTTCACTAAGTACAGTGACAGATACTCAAAGCAAATGGATAATTTAAGGCATTTCCCAATCTGAATTTTACTGGTTCCTGTATAATAAAGCTCATAACAAAGTTGTTTAAACGAGTCAAAGACTTGTTAAACATTTCTTTCATTATTTCTGCAGATATTTCAAATATCATTTACTGAACAATCTTTGCTCCCTGATCTAAAATGAAGCATACTTTGCTGGCACACACACCTTTATACTAGGTTTGACTGGGATAGAACTAATTTTCTTCAAAATGTGTGATACGGGGCCTTGTTTTTGATTTGTGCTGTATCCAGGGTTTGTAACTCAGAGGTGCAGAACTTGCACAGAGTCAAGATCTCTTGTGTTTCTCTCACCAGTGAGAAAGCTGGAACAGTGGGAGCTTATTCATGGGGTTATACTAGAACACCTCAAATTGTGTATGGTTTTACCTGTTGAACTGTCTTTATCTCAACCCACAAGTTTTCCTAATTTAACCCTTCCAATTCCCTCTCCCATCCCACTGGCAGAGGAGTGAGCAAGGAGCAGTGTGGGGCTGATCTGCTGACTGGAGTCCAACCACAGTTACCAAAAAAGACCCTTCATCACAGTGATTTTTCCTCACTATTTTTCTATTTCTTGTGGCAGACACACAAAGATTCTAAAAACTCCCAAGCCTCTCAAAATTTATTGAAGTACATACTGCTTTTCAAATCTAGGGTCTGAGGGCAGTATTTAGGCAAATACCCATTATACAATGAATATAATTGCTATTTCACCCATGTTCAGATGTTTCCTGTCTTTGTGGAGGTATGTGGTGTCAGATTTTAGCAGTCTAGAATTCAAACCTGATACTGAGAGAGGAGTTCACCTGTCAGGTGCTACCACAGCTTTGAAGTTTAAATAAATTCCTGTTCTCACTTACAAATCCATTTCTTTGACCCCATTCATCCACTATGAGCTCTTGTAAAATTCTCCCCATGTAATACCTAGAACCTACCATGCTTTCACATCACCTTTCATCATCAATCTGTATTTTTGATTAAGATTGTGTTTACATTCATTTTAGTCATGAAAAAACTGACACCAGGAAAAATGAAATTCCTCTAGGAATAACTAAAGAGAAAGGTCCTAATCCTAGTCCTAGTCCTAATCTAATCTACTGACATACTTTTTGTGCCCAGGATTCTAGACGACTGAGGAATTATGCTAAAGACAACGTGGACAAAGTTTACAGAAGTTCAAATAGAAAACTAACTACAATAGGGTCAATAAATCCCACTTTCCTTGTGTTCTTTCACTATGAAGAGTTGTTTTGTTTTATTTTGGTTTGGTTTGTTTTGGTTTGGTTTGGTTTGGTTTGGTTTTTTTGCTTGAGAAGCCTTTCAACCACAAAGCACTGCAGACTTGGGAGGGCATCTCACCTCAAATATCAGTTTGTTCTTTGTGCTTCTGGGAAAGTTTTACCGGTTGCTGTCAGACATTAGGGTTTTTGTTGGAGAGTAGTTGTCATTTGTATGCTATTGCAAATTCTTTTGTGGGGAAATTAATCTATTCTCAACATCAGAGAAAATTAGTGCACAAATCTTCCTGCCCTGCATAGATATGACCATACAACAAATACATACCCTGTCATTTTATGGAGAAAGGATCTTCTATACCTTTCTATCAAAAAAATATGAAGCTGAGCTTAATAAAAATATAAGCAGATTTTGGAGAAGCAATGTTAAGACGCTTTACAAATGCTTCCATTTGTTCTGGTTTGTGGGGGGTTTTGGTTGGTTGGTTGGTTGCAGGTTTTTGTGTTGTTTTGTGGTGCTTTTTTTTTATTTGGTTTGATTTGGTTTTTTTCCCTGTGGAATGGCTGAGACAGTCTAATTTTCTGAGACAACCTGCTGAACTACAAGTGATTTTTTTTATTTTATAGATAAAGCCATTTCCAGTTATTTTCAATAAGAAAACTTCTGGAAAACAAGAAAGGGAGTTTGGATGTGAGCGGCATGTGGGGTTTTGTTCTTAATTCAGACATTTCTTTCTTTGCCTTCTTTCTCTCCCTTTTTCTTCCCTCCTGTCAGATCAGAGCACAAATCATGCCATCACAAGTGCAGCCACTTAGAGTTAAATGGGAGAGTATTTAGTCCAGTTGTTATGTGTGAGTCCATGGCAAAGTAGTGATGTTTGGTCAGGTTTTCCCTGTCAGCACAAATAACTGATTTTCATTCTATTCTATTCTATTCTATTCTATTCTATTCTATTCTATTCTATTCTATTCTATTCTATTCTATTCTATTCTATTCTATTCTATTCTATTCTATTCTATTCTATTCTATTCTATTCTATTCTATTCTATTCTATTATTTCATTCCATTCATTTCCACTCCATTCCACTCCATTCCACTCCATTCCATTCCATTCCATTCCATTCCATTCCATTCCATTCCATTCCATTCCATTCCATTCCATTCTTTCAACACAGACCAGTCATCAAAAAGAGGGATATTTTTCTGAAGAACCTAATAGATTAAATAAACTATTTAAATAGATACATTTTCTCACTATCAAAATCTATTTTCCTTGGCAATAAACTAACTGTTCCTAATTCAAATTTGTTTTTCCTTTGTGATTTTGCCTAAGTGATTTTTGCCTAAGTGATTTGTGTTTTGCCTAAGTGATTTCCTTAAGCTATATTGTCTCATTTTCTCTTCTTCTTTTGTTAAGGAGGGTAAATAAGAAAGTGGCTGGATGAGCTCTTGGCAGGCAGGTTAACAAGGCTAACCCTCCACACAGCTCTTCAGAAGCCCTGCATTTATTTTTAGATAGAAGAATATTGACCAACTGAGTACCACACTGTATCAAGTGTGGTCATACAACTTGTCATCCAATTGAAAAAAAAAAGGAGAAAATAATTTTTATCACGGTGTGCTTTAGGGTTTGTTTAGCTTTATGGGTTCAAAGTTCTGTGTCTTCCTAAAACTGATGTAGAGCTAAGATACATCCTCCTTCAGGAGAAAGGATATATGTATGGATATATAGATGAACATTATATACCTATATAATGCTTTTTGCTCTGACTGCCAGGAGAGCCCGGGACTGTGCCTCAATGTGCTGCTTGTGCCAAGAGATGTCTCACAGCTCAAGGCTGCTGAGGAAATAGATGATGGGTGATAAGCACCAGGGCCTGAAGTCATGCTGTGTGCTGTCTCCTGCCCTGCAGTTTGAGTTTGGAAATTATGCTCTTGGCACAGTCAGGTGGTGGATAGCCAAGTGTGATTCCATGGGAGTTTGGTGCCTGTGGCTTCCCCTTTGAAAAAAAAAATTCTCCAGTATAAAATTAAGTCTTTTACTCTGAAGGCAGCTTTTATTCTGAAACCACTATCTCTGGTTCTGAAAACCACCCCCTCCTTGGAATACACTGTCACCTTCCAGTGAAACCCACGGGTTATGCAGCCTGGCTTTTAAAGCCTGGATGAAAATAAACACTAGAGTGATTGGCACGTCACTACTTGAGTGCTCATAGAATAAAATCGTTGTTTGTTTTACTTATGTCAGGTGGATTACTTCAGAAGCTGCCTCTGAAATTGCTTGTTACAGTTGATTTGCATATGGTGCTTAAAAAAAACTTCAGAAAAATCTGAACAAAATGCTCATTCTTTTCAAAATTTTCTGAGTCTTTTTCTTGTCAGTTACAGAGATATATTTTCATGTTGTCTTTTGTCCAGTATTTAAGCTTCAGAGTAAATATTTTTAATTCAGTATTATTAATAACTTGATACATTCCTCAGTTCTGAACAAAAAGCCCAAGTGTAAGAGAGCACTTGAGTACAAAATCAAAGAGCATTTCATCTTTGTAAGTAGATGGTTGCATTTACTCAAGTAGTTTCTGATTCCAAGGTTTTAATACACCCACAGGAGAGGCAAAATAATACCCAAAGGGTAGAAATAACTTTTAATACTTTCTTTCTTTCTTGATAGGTATGCAAATTATAAACTCAGCCTGAGTTCTGTTCTGCCTGACTATCTACAGTTCTTTTGATTTCCATATTGTTTTCCTCCCCATACAGATCATCTTACAGCTGGGTGCAGACAATGTTATATAAGTTCTGAGGCAATTTTCCTTCTTTTCAAGTGATCTGAAGGGGTCTGGAACTGTTGACAGAAAATATGTAATTATGCTCAGGACAGGTATTGCTTAAACTTCTCTTTAGGCCATGATAAATTCTCATACTTAAATAGATGGAAATGATAGATAGATTTTAGATTCCAAAAGCAGCTAAAAGATGAGAAATGTCCTGCAAAGCTTTAAGTGAATTCAACCTTTTACTGAAAGAGATAAATAGTCTGCACAAGAACACCCATCTGTGATTTTTTTTTTTTTTTTTTGTAAGGGAAGGATCCACATCTTCTCAGGGGATCCAGAAAGCTGAAGTAATGTCAATTTTTATTGTGCATTATCACAGAAAATTTACTGTGTACATGACCTGCAGAAGGATAATTAACTCATTATTGTTGCTCTTTTTCACATGGCTATTGTCCAGTCACCTTAGCTTGTCCTGCAGAGTCAGTGTCACTGAAAGTGCATTTACAGTAGCATCTTGTGGCAGCCTCTGGAGAAATTTATGCTGGACAAACTTGGAAGAGAACTAGAGAAACTGAAGCAATAAACAAATACACATTCTGACTCATTGTTTAACAATTTCTCCCAGAAACCATCATTCCTGAATGCCCTTTGGAGACAAAGTAATGCATTTTGGCAGTATTCTCAGAGGCTTAATGGCACTGAAGGGAGTTAATTTGTAATGTGCCCATAGCAAACTGAGATGCTGACATATTAAACAACAAAAAAAAGTTTATTTTGAGCAAACCCTTGCCCCTTCTTAGATGGACACCAAAGAAGATAGCCCAATGTAAGTTATTTTATAAGTACCATTATTTTCTGGGTTTTTTACTTGTATGAAGGAAGAAAATTAAACTCTAGGTAAAGTTTTGTAAGTAAATTAGAGTCTTAACTAGTTGAAAAATTAAGCCATATTAATCACAAAAATAATTCAGTCTGGATATGAAACATGAAACAGAAATTAAAATGTGCTGTACTCCCAGTAGAAAATTACAGAATTTGGCATCTGAGAGTCTTAAGTACTCAGGTACTCATTCATGAGACACACAGATGTGGGCTAGTGGCTTTTCAGTCCTCAGAGAACAGAATAAGATACATCTCTGTGTGAATATAAACCTGCCAATAGTAAAACTAAAAATCCAGGCAACAGACAGGAGAAAGATGGACAGTAAAAACACAAATGGATGAAAAGCTTATGATATCTGACAGAAGAGCAGTACCTTAATTAAGAAGCAAACAAATCAGACATTGAAGGACTGCCTTTGGAGTCCAGGGCTGGTAGTAAAATTTGAAGAGTTACATGGAACTCTGGCAGTGTTATGGAGACCAATCAAGGCTTTAGAAAGTCGAGTAAAAAAATCCAGAGGTCTTTAAAAGATATATAATTGCAGCATTTAGGGACATGGTTTAACAGCAGTTTTGGGAGTTCTGTGTTAGCAGTTGGACTGATGATCTTAAGGGTCTTTTCCAACCCAAGTGATCCCAGTGATACTACAAAGAAAACATATTTACAGGCTTGATTCGAGAGGATAAGTCCCATGTGGTGATTCTACCAAAACACCACCTGGGATGGGTGCTTCATTCCTGCATTTACACTATGCTCTTGTCAGAGGATGGCAGGATTACAGGGGCAGACAAGGAAGGAAAAGTGCCTGAAGCCCAGTTCCTTCTGCTTTACCTGTTTCTGGGTCGAAGTTCCCCCAGAGACTGTCCGTGAACCATGGTTACCAGAGCTGAACTGCTGCTGCTAATGGGACAACCCTAAGCCAGACACTTCTGGGCTTTTGAAGGTCTCACATTCAGCTTTTGAAGCTTTGCTGCATGCTAAATGCTTGCACATTGATTAAAAAAAATTAGGCACTAATGCACTTAAAAATCCACTGACATCAGACACACAGATATGTGAGTACCTGTTGGAATGGAATGGAATATCTGAGATTTGGAAACTCTAGCAAATATCACTCTGTGTGGCTCTCTACCCTAATAGGGGAAGGCAGAAGGGCAGATTTCACTTTTTCATTTTCTCTACTTTCTTGAGAGCACTGTGCACATCTATTACAGTGCGCCTGAGTTTTTGTAATTATGGCAATATTCTGAAAATTGAAAATAGGGAAGTACTGCTCTCCCCATCTGTGCACTAATACCTGTTATTAACAAAGACCATAATCTTCTGAGTCCCTCAGATAGAGATTTGAAAAACCTTGCAGTTTGCTAAAAAGTTTGTCAGAGGTAATTAAAGCCTGGCTGAGCATACTTGCTTTTAAGAGACCCAGAAGAGCTTGCTCCATTTTTATGAAACAGAGATGCTGCTGCAGCACAAATCCCCTCCTGATCAATGGCATGTGAGACAAATCTATTAAACAGCCCTTCCTGGAATGGTGGAGACAGCAGCTCTTGAAATGTCGGACTACTGCAATTTCCTATTAATTTTAGAAAAGATGTTTTGTGAATATGCAGGGAGGAAACACAGAAGGCATAGCCTTCCTAATTAAAAGGAAAATTGAACAAGGGGAATTGTCAGGAAGAAACTGATCAGCATCCTTGGCATTTAAGAGATTGTTTTGCGGTATTTCAATTTCAGAGACAATTTTGCAGTGTGGGAAATGGAGGATATTAATGAGTCTTATAACCCATTCATGTTTGCCGTAGTTGTTTTCCTTTTTAAAGTCAGTGGGTGTCACCCTTCTCTGAAAACCAAGCAGACTGCACCTTACCTCTGAGATTTCAGTGCCTGCTGCTGTCTATCATGCCTTCTCAATGTCTTGTCTAACTCATTACAGATTAAGCTGCCAATACCACCTCAAAAACTTGGCAGCCTCAGCCCTGAGTTTATTCATACCGGGATCTCCTTGTGCAATGGTGCTCTGCATCCATCACAATCAAGGTTCATCTCTTTTGGTGCTGCCACACCCGTGTAGTCCCTGCAGTGTTTCTCATAATGTCAGAAGTTATCCCCAGACAGAGAGTTAGTGACAGAAATCGTTGCAGAACTAGACTTATTTCAGGCTGCTTTACAACACTGATGCTTTGCAAGTATTTTTAGCACTGAGTAAAAGGAAGACAGACAACACTTCCCCCCCACTGTTAACCTGAAATGTATCATCCAGGGAGAACAGAGGAGAGCTTAGATAGTGATGGATTGTGCTGAACACCACAACAGTCACATCCAAAATTTCCAGGTGTTTCATTTGTGTACCAGTAGGAATTTTTTTTTTTTTTATGTGTCTGCACTAAGGTAGCAAAGTCATAAACCATCTGTATTTAATTAATTTAGCAATAAATAAACATACAGGACTTGGAAGATCTAAGTGGTATATTTGCTCAGCTCCTGTGAAGGGTGAGTAATTAATTTTGCTATAATTGTTATCAAATGACAGTAAGAAGAGAGATTGGGTTTTTTTCCTTTGAATTGCCTCCTTCCCTCCAAGTCTGTATTTCAATGAAGTTCTTTTATTGTTTAATGTATCTGTCATCATCTGGTGTCAAGATAACATCTGGCAAATGCAAGCAATCTCATTTTATTATTGTATTGTTTTCCTTTTGTTTGCCTCAGGAAAAATGTTTTAATTGCTAAGGATAAGAGCAAATCCACAGACCACAGAAGCTGAAGGGGAATGAAAAAAATGTCAATATTTGCATGACTGAGAAGACAATCAGTCTGTTCACATAGTTCTATATCTCCTGATCATTTATGACTGGAAAAATCTGACAACAGTAAATGAAGAAGGTGCCAGGGGAGAGAGGGAGGGTTGTGAAGGACTACACAGCCTCTGTATTGAGGGGATTCAGAGGAACTAACAGCAGGGAAGGCGTAAACCAAGTGCCAAACATTAATTTTACCACTGCTGGCTCCACCTCTCATTTCTGAGGACAGGAGAGATCTGGGTCATACTGCTGAGTGCCATGGACATTGATGATATCTGATCCCTCCAGCCCTGTTTTGAAGGGCAAAGAGCAGACTCAAAACTGAGATAAAAACAAACAGATTTTAACAAGAGATGGATAAATCAGCACGCACTATGTAGGTCCTGGTACATCAGTCAACCAAATGTCCTGTTCAGGCGGCTCTGTCCAGGCTGGGGGTTGTTCAGCACTGGGAGAGCACTATACCAAGCAGGAACTGGGAAAGTGATGGAAAAACTACACATTTAACTGGCAAGGAGCTTTTTGCCAGAAGATAGGGATCTAGATATGGCTCTGAAAAGGTGGCTTGAATTGAACATAGAATCAAATGAAATTGCAGTGACTGGAAGGCAGCTCTGGAGTGACACAGCACAGCCGGTCTGTAACCAGGCAGGATATATCTGTCCATAACATAAACCCAATTCAGGTAGCCTGGTTCATTCTAGAAAAGAAGAGGCGAAAGTCCCTGGGTGAACAATGATAGGATGGATTTGAACTCAAACAGGGGCCTCAGCCAATGCTAATCCAGAATTCAAACATATCACTCACTGGCTAAGGAGCTGGGTGGTGTTGAGACCCCAACCAATCAGTTGTCTAAACCCAGAAGTTTTGAACCTTGTAGATTAGATAGTTTGGGACAATAAACCAATGCTCTCTGTTGCATGATCCTCAGGGAGTCGTGTCTGTGTCTGTCTCCAACCTACAACCTCACATAGCACTGGAAAACACAGTCCAATGTGCTGTGCAGACAGTGGCTGGCTAAAGCAGGTTACCCAGGACCACGTCCAGTCATGGATTGAATGCTTCCAAGGATGGAGGCTGCACAAACCCTCTGGCACTGTTCTAGTATTTAACCACTTTCCTAACAAAACAGATTTCCCACTCTGTTTAAATGGATTTTCTTGTACTTTGTTTTTGCTTGTTGTGTTTTAACCCTTTACCACATACTATGACAGGAACTTCCTTACTCCCTCCCATCAGGTATTTATATACATGGATAACATTTCCACTTCATTTTCTTTTCTGCAGATTCCTATGGAATTAACCAAGGAGAGACCAGACACTGCCTGCAAGCTCAAAAATTCATTAGAGTAGTTCAGAAAGTTGCACTTTTGAAAGGATCTGAAACTCTATCTTCATGCTTAGGTTTCCTTACTCTTTAAGTTTTTTTTTTTTTTTTTGTGTAAAATATGTATTATCTACATCCCAGAATAGTATTGTGCCTAATTTCAGTGACATTAAAAGGATTTAAATAAATACTTTTATATTTTCTTCTCACTTCACCTGCCTTTCTGCGTGATGACAAAGTAAGAGACAAAGCACACACTCAGCAGAGGTCATCAGGTCTGACAGATTTCTGTTTTGTTTAAAGATATGACTGTCAAAATGCAGTGCGACATAATTAAAACATGTAGGTTCATCCTCAGTATTTTCTCAGAAAACATGTAAATTTGACTTATTGACATTATTTGGCTTCTGAATACGAAGTAACAAAGGAAATGTATTTTGACAAATACAGAAAAAAAAATAGTTAATATGAAAATCAGTTGTTCCAAGTGGGAAAATGTCTCATTTGCATTCAGATTCTGTTTCTGCTGCCTCTTCCTTTGTTTCCAAAGTGATAAATGGTCTTTCCCTCCTCCCCAGCCCTTTCAGAATCTCATTAAAGGGTGCAGAAATGAGGCTTGAACAGCCCCATGACATTCTTTCCTTTGGGGGTCACATGCAGTACAGAATTCGATCTGACCCACTGGCATATTTTATCAAGGGTTTTTGTTTTTTTCATCAGGAGGGGGTAGAATAGCACAGAGTGACCCAAAACCCTGGTGTTTCAATACACATAGCAATACACATGCCATTACTCACAGCAATATATTCCAGTGGCACACAGATTGCTGTATAATGCGATTTTCCCTCAATGAAAGGAGTTTGAACAATAAATGGCTCTATCACAGACATGAGTTGCACATATTGCATTTTGAGAAATGAGGTTTCTCACTGATTTAACATTCTTATTTGCTGCACAGTCTTTTTTAATAACGGGAGAGTGGTTTGTTTATTTCCAGCTTACGTTACCTCTGTCTTAATGTGAACAGCACAGGGAAGAGCAGCATGGTATTTAAGTGATTAGCAACTCTGATAAGTACTTGTAGTTTATAGGAATTTACAGCTGAGATGCAGTGAATTTCATGGCTAGCAAGAAATGGATGAGAGCCTGCATTACTATTAAACATAAAGATCCTTTCTAGATCTGTCAATGGACCAGAAATCTAAACAAAAATGGAGCTGTTCCAAAAATTTTTTCCACAAGCCTGATAAATCTTCTTCCGACTTTTCATTTGGGAAATATTTTGGAATTTTTAGTGGCAGACATGCATCAATATTCAGGCTTAAAATAGCATTTTGTGCATTTAAGTCTTAAATATTTCAGCAATTCCATTATGGGCTTCTTCAGAGAAATAAACTGACAGCTGGTCCCTTTTATATAAACAAAAAGTTAACATGATAAAATATCATAGCCAGTTATTGCTGTCCAGAGTGAAAAAAATCCTCCACTAGATAACATGATATTAACTTGACTCAATATCATATTAGGATCTTCCTTCTAGAACCGTGTGCCTTTTCTTCTCCTACTGGAAGACCTGTGCCTTTGTTTGTGTGGTTGATGAGCAGGAGCAATGAGCATTAACTAGCACCTGCAATACTCTGACAGTGTACACCAGCTATGAAAACTACTTCAATGTTTTTGGAGAAAGCTACTTAAAATTTTAACAGTATTCTCAAAGTCTTAGAATAATTTGTCATCTATTTAGGGACCTGCAATAAATGGTGAAAAACCATTAAAAATAGTATGTCAGCAATTTGCTGATGTACACAGCCTAAGTTCAACCTGGCATGTTATATCCATTTGTCTGTCTCAGTCAGTTCTGAGACTTCACAGCACTTGCCCAAATGTAACTGTATCTTGTTCAGATTTTTTCTGGAAGTGAGACCCTTGGATGGGGGAAAATGGCCATTTCATCTGTCCCAGTTAGGAAGCTGTTTGCATGTCCCACACATAACACAACACATTCTGTGCCATAACCAGTTATTTTTCACATCCTGAAGTCAGGGATGACTCTGTGCTGGGCACAGGACATCTGCAGAGCTCTTCCAGGCTCAGAGACAGCCATGGAGACAAATTCAGATGAAAGTGTGTGTGTGTGCACATGCACGTGAGTGTGGGTATTGAGAAGTTTGGCATGGCTACACCACTGATGACAAAGAACTGTGGAGTCCAGGACATCTACAGCCACATCAGCTTCCAGCAATTATCCTGGATTGCAGAAATTAGGCCGTGGATACTAGTGAGGAGCACACCCAAAGCCACACCCATACCAGCCCTTTACTAGTTGCTGTGAACAGGTGTTTAAAGGCTGCTTAAAGAATCACCAGCAAAGGTATTTGCTGAAGCAGTTTTATTATTGAAGTGAAAGCATGACAAGCGTGCAGGCAAGGTTTGCTATACTGCTTACTAGCTGATTAAAGCAGAGAGGAAAAGCAAAAAAATTCCCAAACTATCCCAACCTAGATCAAAATCCCAATCTAGAACTACCTATGTGATGACTAGCAAGAGGCAGGGGAGGGTGGATGAGAGGGGCAGTCAGAGCATGGAGAGGGGCTGTGAAAGGGAGTGGAAAGAGAAGAAGATGGAAAGGGGTAAGGACGAAAAGAAATGCACAATTCCCTTGTGTTGAGTCACAAATTTCAGAGCATATCCCCATGTGAAACTGGGCCCAGGCTGGGACCAGTTACAAACCCCTAGCAATTCTTAACCTTAGCATCATTTAAACTTAACAGCACTTAGACATAAACCACTTAAACTTAAAATACTTAACAGAACTTAACATAGCTTAAACTTAACAGAACTTAAATTTTATAGAACCTAACTTAAATAGAACTTAGTAGACTTTAAAATCAACAGAACTTAAACCTAATATCACTTAAATTTAACAACACTTAAACTTAACAGATCTTAACTTTGCTTGAACTTAATAACATTTAACAGAAATGAAACTTAACATTATTTAACCTTAACAGTCCTTAAAACACTTAATGGCACTTAATAGATAATTCAAGTTAAATTACTTAGCAATGGATTCATATAGAATTAACTATAACTTACTTACAGGCCTAACTCTAAAATACTTAAGCTAGAACAACCTTCCTCCTGTTT
>NW_027636220.1:0-22022 GCF_903797595.1 Erithacus rubecula
TCCCAGTTCCCTCCCAGTTCCATCCCAGTCCCTCCCAGTTCCCTCCCAGTTCCCTCCCAGTCCCTCCCAGTCCCTCCCAGTCCCTCCCAGTATAAACCAGTATAAACCAGTGCGTACGGTTCCGGTCCAGGCACAGCAGCTCCAGGCGGGGGAGGGGCGGGGCCGAGCCCAGTTCGGTCACGTTATTATCGGAGAGATCCAGTTCCTGTGGGACTGGGGTTACTGGGAGCACTGGGATCCAACTGGGAGGGACTGGGAGGGACTGGGATCAAACTGGGAGCACTGGGAACAAACTGGGAGGGACTGGGAGGGAACTGGGAGGGACTGGGATCAAACTGGGAGGGACTGGAGGGACTGGGACAAACTGGGAGGGACTGGGATCAAACTGGGAGGGACTGGGAGGGACTGGGATCAAACTGGGAGGGACTGGGAGGGAACTGGGAGGGACTGGGACAAACTGGGAGGGACTGGGATAAACTGGGAGGGACTGGGAGGGAACTGGGAGGGACTGGGATCAAACTGGGAGGGACTGGGATGGAACTGGGAGGGACTGGGATCAAACTGGGAGGGACTGGGAGGAGCTTCCTGAGTTACTGGGAGCATTAGGAGCTCTAACTGGTGTCACTGGGAGCTGTTACTGGTGTCACTGGGAGCTGTTACTGGTGTTACTGGGAGCTGTTACTGGGAGCTGTTACTGGTGTTACTGGGAGCTGTTACTGGTGTTACTGGTGTCACTGGGAGCTGTTACTGGTGTTACTGGTGTCACTGGGAGCTCTAACTGGTGTCACTGGGAGCTGTTACTGGTGTTACTGGTGTTACTGGGAGCTGTTACTGGTGTTACTGGTGTCACTGGGAGCTGTTACTGGTGTTACTGGTGTCACTGGGAGCTCTAACTGGTGTCACTGGGAGCTGTTACTGGTGTTACTGGTGTTACTGGGAGCTGTTACTGGTGTTACTGGGAGCTGTCACTGGTGTTACTGGGAGCTGTTACTGGTGTTACTGGTGTTACTGGGAGCTGTTACTGGTGTTACTGGTGTCACTGGGAGCTGTTACTGGTGTTACTGGTGTCACTGGGAGCTCTAACTGGTGTCACTGGGAGCTGTTACTGGTGTTACTGGTGTTACTGGGAGCTGTTACTGGTGTTACTGGGAGCTGTTACTGGTGTCACTGGGAGCTGTTACTGGTGTTACTGGTGTTACTGGGAGCTCTAACTGGTGTCACTGGTGTCACTGGGAGCTCTAACTGGTGTTACTGGTGTCACTGGGAGCTGTTACTGGTGTTACTGGTGTCACTGGGAGCTCTAACTGGTGTTACTGGTGTTACTGGGAGCTCTAACTGGTGTTACTGGTCTCACCCGCAGCCTCCTCAGCGCTCCCAGTGCCGCTGGCAGCGCCCTCAGCTCGTTCTGGGCCAGCTCCAGACGGGTGATGGTGGCCACGTGCTCCAGCAGGGGCATCACCGTCAGCCCCTAGACCAGTATAAACCAGTATAAACCAGTATGAACCAGTATGAACCAGTATGAACCAGTATAAACCAGTATAAACCAGTATAAATGCATTAAACCCATATAAACCATTATAAACCAGTATAGACCAGTATAAACCCAGCTCCAGACGGGTGATGGTGGCCACGTGCTCCAGCAGGGGCATCACCGTCAGCCCCTAGACCAGTATAAACCAGTATAAACCAGTATTAACCAGTATAAACCAGTATAAACCAGTATAAATGCATTAAACCCATATAAACCATTATAAACCAGTATAGACCAGTATAAACCCAGCTCCAGCCGGGTGATGGTGGCCACGTGCTCCAGCAGGGGCATCACCGTCAGCCCCTAGACCAGTATAAACCAGTATAAACCAGTATGAACCAGTATGAACCAGTATAAACCAGTATAAATGCATTAAACCCATATAAACAATTATAGACCAGTATAGACCAGTATAAACCCAGTTGCAACTGGGTGATGGTGGCCACGTGCTGCAGGAGAGACAGTGATGTAATCCCCTAGACCAGTATAAACCAGTATAAACCAGTATATACCAGTATGAACCAGTATAAGCCAATTAAACCCCTATAAACCCATGTAGACCAGTATAAACCAGTACAAACCAGTATAAACCAGTATAATCAATATACACACCCAAAGCCCCCCGAAAATCCCTCCCAGTACAAACCAGTACAAACCAGCAAGCCCAGAACCTCCCTCCCAGTAACCCCCACGTACAAACCAGTATAAACCAGTATAAACCAGTATAAACCAGTATAAACAACATCCCCTAAACCCCCTCCCAGTATAAACCAGTAACCCCGAAACCCCTCCCAGCCCAAACCAGTGACCCCCAAACCCCTCCCAGTCCAAACCAGTAACCCCCAATCCCCTCCCAGTCCAAACCAGTAACCCCCAGTCCCCTCCCAGTCCAAACCAGTATAAACCAGTATAAACCAGTTACCTTGGCGGGCAGGCTCAGCCCCTCCCCCGCTCCCAGTATTCCCAGTACGGCCTCGAAACGGGAGCGAACATCGGCCACGAACCCCGAGCGCAGGGGGTCAGCATCCTGCACCAGTACAGACCAGTATAAACCAGTATGGACCAGTATGGACCAGTACAAACCAGTATGGACCAGTATAAACCAGTACAAACCAGTATGGACCAACATGGACCAATATACACCAGTATAAACCAGTATAAACCAAAAAAATTCCCTCCTAGAAACCCTCAAACCCCTCCCAGTATAAACCAGTATAAACCAGTATAAACCAGTATAAACCAGTACAAACCAGTATAAACCAGTATAAACCAGTATAAACCAGTTACCTGCAGGTTCCTCAGGTGCTCCCGGATCTCCTGGGCGTGGCCACGCGGATCCAGAGCAGCCAAGAGCAGGGACAGGGTGAGCAGGCAACCTGCACCAGTATAAACCAGTATAAACCAGTATGGACCAGTATGGACCAGTATGGACCAGTATGGACCAGTATGGACCAGTATGGACCAGTATAAACCAGTATGGACCAGTATGGACCAGTATAAACCAGTATGGACCAGTATGGACCAGTGTGGACCAGTATGGACCAGTATGGACCAGTATGGACCAGTATAAACCAGTATGGACCAGTATGGACCAGTATAAACCAGTATGGACCAGTATAAACCAGTATGGACCAGTATGGACCGGTATGGACCAGTATGGACCAGTATGGACCAGTATGGACCGGTATGGACCAGTATGGACCAGTATGGACCAGTATGGACCAGTATGGACCGGTATGGACCAGTATGGACCAGTATAAACCAGTATGGACCAGTATGGACCAGTATGGACCAGTACAGACCAGTATGGACCAGTATGGACCGGTATGGACCAGTATAAACCAGTATGGACCAGTATGGACCAGTATAAATCAGTATGGACCAGTATGGACCAGTATAAACCAGTATGGACCGGTATGGACCAGTATAAACCAGTATGGACCAGTATGAACCAGTATGGACCAGTATGGACCGGTATGGACCAGTATGGACCAGTATGGACCAGTGTGGACCAACATGGACTGGTACAGACCAGTATAAACCAGTACAAACCAGTACAAACCAGTATGGAGCTGTTTTTTTGATTTTTGTGATATTTTTGGGGGTTTTTTGGGTCATTTTCAGGATATTTTTTTGGGATATTTTGGGGATTTTTTGGGGCATTTTTGGGATATTTTTGGGTAATTTTTTGGGGTATTTTTGGGATTTTTTGGGGGTATTTTTGGGTAATTTTTGGGTATTTTGGGTATTTTGGGATATTTTTGGGATATTTTTTGGTAGTTTTGGGTCCTTTTTTGGGATATTTTTGGGTCGTTTTCAGGATATTTTTTGGGTATTTTTGGGTCATTTTCAGCATATTTTTGGGTAATTTTTGTGTATTTTTAGGTTGTTTTGGGTCATTTTTGGGCACTTTTTTGGGTCATTTTTGGGATATTTTGGGTCATTTTTGGGATATTTTTTGGGTATTTTTAGGATCTTTTTTGGGACATTTTTTGATAATTTTTGGGTATTTTTTGGTCATTTTTTGGGTATATTTTGGTCATTTTTTGGGTATTTTTTGGGTATATTTTGGGTCATTTTCAGGATATTTTTGGGTCATTTTTTGGTATTTTTGGGTTATTTTTTGGGATTTTTTGGGTCATTTTTGGGTAGTTTTGGGTTGTTTTTTTGGATATTTTTGGGTTGTTTTCAGGATATTTTTCAGAAGTTTTGGGTCATTTTTGGGTATTTTGGGGTTTTTTTTTTGAGACATTTTTGGGATATTTTTTGGTAGTTTTGGGTCCTTTTTTGGGATATTTTTGGGCCATTTTCAGGATATTTTTGGGTCATTTTTGGGATATTTCAGGGGTATTTTGGAGTGTTTTTGGGATATTTTTTGGGATAATTTTGGGTATTTTTGGGTAATTTTTGGGTATTTGGGGTATTTTTTTTGGGATATTTTTGGGATATTTTTTGATAGTTTTGGGTCCTTTTCTGGGATATTTTTGGGTCGTTTTCAAGATATTTTTTGGGTATTTTTGGGTCATTTTCAGCATATTTTTGGGTAATTTTTGTGTATTTTTAGGTTGTTTTGGGTCATTTTTTGGGATATTTTTGGGTCATTTTTGGGATATTTTTGGGTCATTTTTGGGATATTTTTGCGTATTTTTAGGATATTTTTTGGGACATTTTTTGGTAATTTTTGGGTCATTTTTGGGTTATTTTCAGGATATTTTTGGGTCATTTTTGGGATATTTCAGGGGTATTTTGGAGTGTTTTTGGGATATTTTTTGGGAGATTTTTGGGTCATTTTTTAGTATTTTTGGGTCATTTTTTGGGATATTTTTGGGATATTTTCAGGATATTTTTGGGATGTTTTGGGGATATTTTTGGGATATTTTTGGGATGTTTTGGGTTATTTTTTTGGGACATTTTTGGGTATTTTGGGGGTATTTTGGAATATGTTCGGGATATTTTTTGGGAGATTTTGGGGATATTTTTAGGACATTTTTGGGATATTTTTGGGGTATTTTTAGGATATTTTTGGGATATTTTTTGATAACTTTTGGGTATTTTTGGGTTATTTTTGGGATTTTTTGGGTCATTTTTGGGTAGTTTTGGGTCATTCTTGGGTAGTTTTGGGTCATTTTCAGGATATTTTTGGGTCAGTTTTGGGCACTTTTTTGGGTATTTTTGGGTCATTTTCAGGATATTTTTGGGTCATTTTTGGGATATTTCAGGGGTATTTTGGAGTATTTTTGGGATATTATTTGGGAGATTTTTGGGTCATTTTTTGGTATTTTTGGGTCATTCTTGGGTAGTTTTGGGTCATTTTTTGGGATATTTTTGGGTCATTTTCAGGATATTTTTGGGCACTTTTTTGGGTCATTTTCAGGATATTTTTGGAGCATTTTAGATCATTTTTGGGTAATATTTTTTGTGTATCTTTGGGTTATTTTTTGGAATATTTTTGGGTCGGTTTGGGGATATTTTTTGGGATATTTTTGGTATATTTTTGGGGTATTTTGGGGTATTTTTTGTGTATTTTTGGTTCTTTTTCAGGACATTTTTGGGTTATTTTGGGGTATTTTTGGGTTATTTTTGGGGCATTTTTGTGTATTTTTGGGTATTTTTTTTGGGTAATTTTTTGGATATTTTTGGGTCATTTTTGGGCACTCTTTTGGGTAATTTTCATAATTTTTTGGGGTATTTTTGGGTTATTTTTTGGGCTTTTTTAGGTCATTTTTGGGTAGTTTTGGGTCATTTTTGGGTAGTTTTGGGTCATTTTTGGGTCATTTTCAGGATATTTTTGGGTCATTTTCACGATATTTTTGGGTCATTTTTGGGCATTTTTTTGGGTATTTTTGGGTCATTTTTGGTCACATTTTTGGGTCATTTTCAGGATATTTTTGGGTCATTTTTGGGCATTTTTTTGGGTCATTTTCAGGATATTTTTGGGTCATTTGTGGGCATTTTTTTGGGTATTTTTGGGTCATTTTTGGTCACTTTTTTGGGTCATTTTTGGGTCATTTTCAGGATATTTTTGGGTCATTTTGGGGCATTTTTTTGGGTCATTTTCAGGATATTTTTGGGTCATTTTTTTTGGCATTTTTTTGGGTATTTTTGGGTCATTTTTGGTCACATTTTTGGGTCATTTTTGGGTCATTTTCAGGATATTTTTGGGTCATTTTTGGTCACATTTTTGGGTCATTTTCAGGATATTTTTGGGTCATTTTGGGGCATTTTCAGGATATTTTTGGGCATTTTTTTGGGTATGTTTGGGTCATTTTTGGGCATTTTTTTGGGTATTTTTGGGTCATTTTTGGGTCATTTTTGGGTCATTTTTGGGAATTTTTGGGTGGTTTTTAGCCTCTCTCACCTCGGCTCTGTGGCTCCAGCTCCAGCAGCTCCCGGCACATCCTCACCTGGTCCTGCAACACCTGAGGCTGGGCCACGCCCAGCTCGGGCCTGGGGGCGGGGCCAGCAGGTGAGAAAAGGGCGTGGCTCCCAAAAAGGGGGCGTGGCTCCCCAAAAAAGGGGCGTGGCTCACCAGAACAACTCTCGCTCCACTATTGGCTCCTGCCACCAAACTTCAGCCTCACCTGGGATGGAAAAAAAGGGCGTGGCCAGGTGAGAAAAGGGCGTGGCTCAAAGTGGGTGTGGCCCAAAGTGGGTGTGGCCTCACCTGGCTGCAGCGTCAGCTCGTGGTGGGCGGGGCCTGGAGCCCAGGTGAGCTCCAGGTGGGCGGGGCTTGACGTGGGCAGGGCAGGGAGGTCACAGAGCTGATGTCACCTGTCAAGGTGTGCTGGGTGTGGTGGCCACGCTCACCCCCGAGCCACGCCCACCCCCTTAGCCACGCCCACACCGAGCCACGCCCACTCCTGGTTTTTTTTTTTTCAGGGGGAGGATACCCAGGTGTGGCTCGGGCGTGGTCGCCCCTCCCCCGAGCGCCAGGGGCTGGTCAGGTTGGTGCCATCCAGGGTTGCTGTCAACTCTGGGCACTCTGGGTTCATCTGGGGGGAAAAAAGAGCAAAATTTGGGATGTTTGGCCACCAAAAATTGGGATTTTGCAGCCCTAAATTTGTGATTTTTAACCCCAAAAGTTTTGGGACAACAGGTCTACCCCATTGAAACCAATGGAAATTAATGGACAACAGGTCTACCCCATTGAAATGAATGGAAGTTTTGGGACAACAGGTCTACCCATTGAAATGAATGGGGATAAAGGGACAACAGGTCTACCCCATTGAAATGAATGGGGATAAAGGGACAACAGGTCTACCCCATTGAAACCAATGGAAGTGAAGAGACAACAGGTCTACCCCATTGAAACCAATGGAAGTGAAGGGACAACAGGTCTACCCCATTGAAATAAATGTGGAAATAAGTCTGCCCCATTAAAATCAAGGGTTTAGGAACATCAGGTCTACCCCACTGAAGTCAATGGGAATACACAGACACCAAGTCTATTTCTATAATAAATAATTTAAGGACAACAAATCTGAAATCAATTGGAGTTTAGTCCTTTGAAGTCAATGCAGATTTTAGGGGCACCAGGTCTACCCTGTTGAAGTGGATGGAGATTCACTCTCCTGTGGGGCCCCCAGGGGATTTGGGTGTATCCAGGTGATTTTTGGGGTGATCCAGGTGATTTTTTAGGGCACCCCAATGTCCCGACTCACCTTGACAGGCCGGGAGAAGATGACAGCCACCGTTGCATCCTCCCGGTCAACGTGGACACAGATGACCCTTGGTGGTGGTGGGGCTGTTGGGGAGCACCCCAATATCAGGGAGGACCCCAAAACAACAGGTGAGGGGCCCCAGGGGTGGGAGGGAACCCTGAGTCACCTCTGGAAAGGATGCAGCGTAGGTAAACCCAGGCACTTTGGTCCGTGGGGTCGGTGAAGACGGCGTTTTGCACCAGCTCCAGCTCTGGGGAAGGGCAAAAAGGGCACCCCAAAATCTCAGGGAGGCACTGGAGGACACCCCAATATCAGAATGGGGGCGCTCAGGCATGCAGGAATTCAGGCATTAAAATCAATGGGGGGGTTGTAGAGATATCAGGTCTAGCACCATAAAAAGAATTTAGGGAAAACAGATTTACCCCATTCAAATCAATGGGAGGATTTGGGACACCAGGTCTACCCCATTCAAATCAATGGGAGGATTTGAGACACCAGATCTACCCCATTCAAATCAATGGGAGGATTTGAGACACCAGATCTACCCCATTCAAATCAATGGGAGGATTTGAGACACCAGGTCTACCCCATTGAAATCAATGGGAGGATTTGGGACACCAGGTCTACCCCATTCAAATCAATGGGAGGATTTGGGACACCAGGTCTACCCCATTCAAATCAATGGGAGGATTTGGGACACCAGGTCTACCCCATTCAAATCAATGGGAGGATTTGAGACACCAGGTCTATCCCATTGAAATCAATGGGAGGATTTGGGACACCAGGTCTACCCCATTCAAATCAATGGGAGGATTTGAGACACCAGGTCTACCCCATTCAATTAAATGGGAGGATTTTGGACACCAGGTCTACCCCATTCAAATCAATGGGAGGATTTTGGACACCAGGTCTACCCCATTCAATTTAATGGGAGGATTTTGGACACCAGGTCTACCCCATTCAAATCAATGGGAGGATTTTGGACACCAGGTCTACCCCATTCAATTTAATGGGAGGATTTTGGACACCAGACCTACCCCATTCAAATTAATGAGGATTTGAGACACCAGGTCTACCCCATTCAAATCAGTGAGGATTTTGGACACCAGGTCTACCCCATTCAAATCAATGAGGATTTTGGACACCAGGTCTACCCCATTCAAATCAATGGGAGGATTTGGGACACCAGGTCTACCCCATTCAAATCAATGGGAGGATTTGAGACATCAGGTCTACCCCATTCAAATCAATGGGAGGATTTGGGACACCAGGTCTACCCCATTCAAATCAATGGGAGGATTTGGGACACCAGGTCTACCCCATTCAAATCAATGGGAGGATTTTGGACACCAGGTCTACCCCATTCAAATCAATGGGAGGATTTGGGACACCAGGTCTACCCCATTGAAATCAATGGGAGGATTTGGGACACCAGGTCTACCCCATTGAAATCAATGGGAGGATTTGAGACACCAGGTCTACCCCATTGAAATCAATGGGAGGGTTTGGGACACCAGGTCTACCCCATTCAATTTAATGAGGATTTGTGACACCAGGTCTACCCCAATAAAAATTTAGGAATACCAGGTCTATGTAGTCAATGGGACTTTAGGGATATCAAGTCTGCCAAGTGAAAGCAATGGGGATATAGGGACACCAAATCTACTCATTTAAAGCAATAGGATAAACAGGGGAACCAAAACTACCCATAAATGGCCATAGGGATATAGAGGGACACCAGGTCTATGCAGAGATTGCACTGGTGGTTTATAGGGAAAACAGGTCTGCCTGTAAATAGGAATAATGACAGAGAGCTACCAGGTGTACTCAGAAATGACAAATATGTAGGGACACCAGGTCTACCCATAGGTGACAATAGGGACATGTGGGGACATCAGGTTTACCCATAAGTGACAACAGGAATGTAGAGGCACCAGGTTTACCCATAAGTGACAATAGGGACATGTGGGGCACCAAATCTACCCATAGATGACAATAGGGACATGTGGGGCACCAAATCTACCCATAGATGACAATAGGGACATGTGGGGCACCAAATCTACCCATAGATGACAATAGGGACACCAGGGCTACCCATAGGTGACAATAGGGACATAGGGACACCAAATCTACCCATAGATGACAATAGGGACACCAGGTCTACCCATAGGTGACAAATGGGACACCAGGTCTACCCATAGATGACAATAGGGACATGTGGGGCACCAAATCTACCCATAGGTGACAATAGGGACATAGGGACACCAAATCTACCCATAGGTGACAATAGGGACACCAGGTCTACCCATAGGTGTCAATAGGGACATGTGGGGCACCAAATCTACCCATAGATGACAATAGGGACACCAGGTCTACCCATAGGTGACAATAGGGACATAGGGACACCAAATCTACCCATAGATGACAATAGGGACATGTGGGGCACCAGATCTACCCATAGGTGACAATAGGGACATAGGGACACCAAATCTACCCATAGATGACAATAGGGACATGTGGGGCACCAGATCTACCCATAGGTGACAATAGGGACATGTGGGGCACCAAATCTACCCATAGGTGACAATAGGGACACCAGGTCTACCCATAGATGACAATAGGGACATGTGGGGCACCAAATCTACCCATAGGTGACAATAGGGACATGTGGGGCACCAAATCTACCCATAGGTGACAATAGGGACACCAGGTCTACCCATAGGTGACAATAGGGACACCAGGTCTACCCATAGATGACAATAGGGACATAGGGACACCAAATCTACCCATAGGTGACAATAGGGACATGTGGGGCACCAGTTCTACCCATAGGTGACAATAGGGATGTAGGGGCACCAAATCTACCCATAGGTGACAATAGGGACACCAAATCTACCCATAGATGACAATAGGGACACCAGGTCTACCCATAGGTGACAATAGGGACACCAGGTCTACCCATAGATGACAATAGGGACATAGGGACACCAAATCTACCCATAGGTGACAATAGGGACATGTGGGGCACCAGTTCTACCCATAGGTGACAATAGGGATGTAGGGGCACCAAATCTACCCATAGGTGACAATAGGGACACCAAATCTACCCATAGATGACAATAGGGACACCAGGTCTACCCATAGGTGACAATAGGGACATGTGGGGCACCAAATCTACCCATAGATGACAATAGGGACACCAGGTCTACCCATAGATGGCAATAGGGATGTGTGGGGACATCAGGTTTACCCATAAGTGACAATAGGAATGTAGAGGCACCAGGTTTACCCATAAGTGACAATAGGGACATGTGGGACACCAAATCTACCCATAGGTGACAATAGGGACATGTGGGGCACCAAATCTACCCATGGATGGCAATAGGGACACCAAATCTACCCATAGGTGACAATAGGGACACCAGGTCTACCCATAGGTGACAATAGGGATGTGTGGGGACATCAGGTTTACCCATAAGTGACAACAGGAATGTAGAGGCACCAGGTTTACCCATAAGTGCAATAGGGACATGTGGGGCACCAAATCTACCCATAGGTGACAATAGGGACACCAGGTCTACCCATAGGTGACAATAGGGACACCAGGTCTACCCATAGGTGACAATAGGGACATAGGGACACCAAATCTACCCATAGATGACAATAGGGACACCAGGTCTACCCATAGATGACAATAGGGACACCAGGTCTACCCATAGATCCCAAATTTAACCAGTTTCCCCCCAAAAATCCCTCACCTTCCTGCATCCTCCCCTGGGGCAGCGCCTCCTGCTGCCCCCTGCGCGGCGCCAGCAGCCGCAGCCGGTGGTGCCAGGCCGAGAAGTTGGAGAAATCCCGGCTCAGCAGGGCCCTGGCAAAAGCCAGCTCGGCACCGGGATCCCGGCCGGCCGCCAGAGAGCGCCGGTGCTCCCAGGCGTGGACTGGGGGCACCAGTATAAACCAGTAAGGGCTGGGAGCTGCCAATGGGAGCCTGAGGGTCGTGGGGGTATGAGGGTCGTGGGGGTAGATCCCAGTATAAACCAGTAAGGGCTGGGAGATGTCAGTGGGAGCCTGAGGGTCGTGGGGGTAGATCCCAGTATAAACCAGTAAGGGCTGGGAGATGTCAGTGGGGGCATGAGGGTCGTGGGGGTAGATCCCAGTATAAACCAGTAAGGGCTGGGAGATGTCAATGGGAGCCTGAGGGTCGTGGGGGCAGATCCCAGTATAAACCAGTAAGGGCTGGGAGCTGCCAATGGGAGCATGAGGGTCGTGGGGGTAGATCCCAGTATAAACCAGTAAGGGCTGGGAGATGTCAATGGGAGCATGAGGGTCGTGGGGGTAGATCCCAGTATAAACCAGTAAGGGCTGGGAGATGTCAATGGGAGCATGAGGGTCGTGGGGGTAGATCCCAGTATAAACCAGTAAGGGCTGGGAGATGTCAGTGGGGGCATGAGGGTCATGGGGGCACATCCCAGTATAAACCAGTAAGGGCTGGGAGCTGCCAATGTGAGCCTGAGGGTCGTGGGAGCAGATCCCAGTATAAACCAGTAAGGGCTGGGAGATGTCACTGGGAGCATGAGGGTCGTGGGGGTAGATCCCAGTATAAACCAGTAAGGGCTGGGAGATGTCAATGGGAGCTTGAGGGTCGTGGGGGTAGATCCCAGTATAAACCAGTAAGGGCTGGGAGCTGCCAATGCGAGCCTGAGGGTCGTGGGAGCAGATCCCAGTATAAACCAGTAAGGGCTGGGAGCTGCCACTGGGAGCATGAGGGTCGTGGGGGTAGATCCCAGTATAAACCAGTAAGGGCTGGGAGCTGCCAATGGGAGCCTGAGGGTCGTGGGAGCAGATCCCAGTATAAACCAGTAAGGGCTGGGAGATGTCACTGGGAGCATGAGGGTCGTGGGGGTAGATCCCAGTATAAACCAGTAAGGGCTGGGAGATGTCAGTGGGAGCCTGAGGGTCGTGGGAGCAGATCCCAGTATAAACCAGTAAGGGCTGGGAGCTGCCAATGGGGGCATGAGGGTCATGGGGGTAGATCCCAGTATAAACCAGTAAGGGCTGGGAGCTGCCAATGGGGGCATGAGGGTCGTGGGGGTAGATCCCAGTATAAACCAGTAAGGGCTGGGAGCTGCCAGTGGGGGCATGAGGGTCGTGGGGGTAGATCCCAGTATAAACCAGTAAGGGCTGGGAGCTGCCAATGCGAGCCTGAGGGTCGTGGGAGCAGATCCCAGTATAAACCAGTAAGGGCTGGGAGCTGCCAATGGGGGCATGAGGGTCGTGGGGGTAGATCCCAGTATAAACCAGTAAGGGCTGGGAGATGTCAATGGGAGCATGAGGGTCGTGGGGGTAGATCCCAGTATAAACCAGTAAGGGCTGGGAGACGTCAGTGGGAGCATGAGGGTCGTGGGGGTAGATCCCAGTATGGACCAGTATAAACCAGTATAAGCCAGTAGAGCCCAGTACAACCCTGGAACCCCCACCACCCCCATCCCAATACAAACCAGTTTGATCCCAGTCCATCCCAGTTTGATCCCATTCCATCCCAGTTTGATCCCAGTCCATCCCAGTTTGATCCCATTCCATCCCAGTTTGATCCCAGTCCCTCCCAGTTTATCCCAGTCCCTCCCAGTCCATCCCAGTTTCATCCCTGTTCCCTTCCAGTCCCTCCCTGTTTATCCCAGTCCCTCCCAGTTTATCCCAGTCCATCCCAGTTTGAATCCTGCCCATCCCAGTACATACCAGTACAAACCAGTAACCCCCAGCACCCCATCCCAGTACAAACCAGTCCATTCCAGATTGACCCCAGTCCATCCCAGCCCCTCCCAGTCCATCCCAGTTTGATCCCATTCCATCCCAGTTCCTCCCAGTCCATCCCAGTTTGACCCCAGTCCATCCCAGTACAAGCAGCCCCAGGTCCTCCTGGCCAGCAGGGGGCGCCCTCACCCACCCCAAACCCCAATCCCAGCACCCCCAGCACCCCCTCCCAGTCCAAACCAGTATAAACCAGTATAAACCAGTACAACCACTCACAGTTGCGGGGATCAGCCGCCAGCAGGCGCTCGCACAGCGCCAGGTCCTCCCAGCCAGCAGGGGGCGCCCTCACCCACCCCAAACCCCAATCCCAGCACATCCCAGTAAGCCCTCCCAGTACAAACCAGTCCAAACCAGTATAAACCAGTATAAACCAGTATAAACCAGTATAAACCAGTACAACCACTCACAGTTGCGAGGATCAGCCGCCAGCAGGCGCTCGCACAGCGCCAGGTCCTCCCGGCCAGCAGGGGGCGCCCTCACCCACCCCAAACCCCAATCCGAGCACCCCCAGCACCCCCTCCCAGCCCAAACCAGTCCAAACCAGTATAAACCAGTATAAACCAGTATAAACCAGTATAAACCAGTACAACCACTCACAGTTGCGGGGATCAGCCGCCAGCAGGCGCTCGCACAGCGCCAGGTCCTCCCGGCCAGCAGGGGGCGCCCTCGCCAGCACCCAGCCCCGGTGGTGCCAGGCCCCGTAGGATTTGGGGTTCACCCCCAGGCACTGGGACACGAAGGAGAGCTCGGAGGGCACCCTGCCACCAGTATAAACCAGTATAAACCAGTATGGATCAGCATGGATCACTATGGACCGGTATGGACCAGTATGGACCAGTATAAACCAGTATGGACCAGTATGGACCAGTATGGACCAGTATGGACCAGTATAAACCAGTATGGACCGGTATGGACCAGTATGGACCAGTATAAACCAGTATGGACCGGTATGGACCGGTATGGACCAGTATGGACCAGTATGGACCAGTATAAACCAGTATGGACCAGTATAAACCAGTATGGACCAGTATGGACCAGTATGGACCAGTATAAACCAGTATGGACCAGTATGGACCAGTATGGACCAGTATAAACCAGTATGGACTGGTATGGACCAGTATAAACCAATATGGACTGGTATGGGACAGTATGGACCAGTATAAACCAGTATAAACTAGTATGGACCAGCATGGATCACTATGGACCAGTATAAACCAGTATGGACCAGCATGGATCAATATGGACCAGTATAAACCAGTATGGACTAGCATGGATCAATATGGACCAGTATGGACCAGTATGGACCAGTATAAACCAGTATGGACCGGTATGGACCAGTATAAACCAGTATGGACCGGTATGGACCAGTATGGACCAGTATGGACCAGTATGGACCAGTATGGATGGGTAGAAATCAATATGAGTGGGAAAACCAGTAAAAAACAGTAAAAACCAGTAAAACCCAACAAAAAACAGTATGGACCAGTATGGGTCAATTGGATCCAGTATGGACCAGTAAAAACCAGTATGGACCAGTAGGAGGGGAAAAACCACTGAAAACCAGTATAAACCAGTATGGACCAGTAACCCCAAACTCCCTTTTAACCCTTTTCTACCCACTCTAGACCCCTCCCAGTCGCTCCCAGTCCCTCCCAGTTCCCTCCCAGTTCCTCCCAGTTCCCTCCCAGTCCCACCCAGTCCATCCCAGTTCCCTCCCAGTCCCCTCCCAGTCCCTCCCGGCCCAAACCAGTATAAACCAGTACAAACCAGTCCCCTCCCAGTGCTCCCAGTGCGCGTCTCCGCAGGTTCCAGCAGGTTCCCACGTCGGGGTTGGCGGCCAGGACAGAACCAGTGAGGGAGAGAACCTGAACTGGGAGCGGCTCCTGGAACCAGTACGGACCAGTATGGACCAGTATGGACCAGTATAAACCAGTATGGACCAGTACGGACCAGTATGGACCAGTACGGACCAGTACGGACCAGTATGGACCGGTATGGACCAGTATGGACCAGTATGGACCAGTATGGACCAGTATGGACCGGTATGGACCAGTACGGACCAGTATGGACCAGTATGGACCAGTATGGACCAGTATGGACCAGTATAAACCAGTATGGACCAGTATGGACCAGTATGGACCAGTATAAACCAGTACGGACCAGTATGGAACGGTATGGACCAGTATGGACCAATATGGACCAGTATAAACCAGTATGGACCGGTACGAACCGGTACGGACCGGTATGGACCAGTATGGACCAGTATAAACCAGTATGGACCAGTATGGACCGGTATAAACCAGTATGGACCGGTATGGACCGGTATGGACCGGTATGGACCAGTATGGACCAGTATAAACCAGTATGAACCAGTATGGGCCGGTATGGACTGGTATGGACCAGTATAAACCAGTATGGACCAGAATAAACCAGTATAAACCAGTATGGACCAGTATAAACCAGTATAAACCAGTATGGACCAGTAAGGTCCAGTATGGACCACTATGGACCAGTATAAACCAGTAAGCCCCAAACCCCTTCCCAGTCCCTCCCAGTCCCTCCCAGTACAAACCAGTTCTCCCAGTAACGTCTCCATCGCCTCCCGGTACAGCCGCAGTTTCTCCTCTCGCTGCCGGAGCCGCGACGCGTCCGGGGGGCGGAGCTTGAGCCGCCCGTGCTGGGTGCAACTGGTTAGACTGGGATAAACTGGGATAAACTGGGATAAACTGGGATAAACTGGGATCCCATCCCGGCCGGTTCCATTCCCGCCATGGGGGGGATCCCATCCCGGCCGGTTCCATTCCCGCTCCATGGGGGGATCCCATCCCGGCCGGTTCCATTCCCGCTATGGGGGGATCCCATCCCGGCCGGTTCCATTCCCGCCATGGGGGGGGATCCCATCCCGGCCGGTTCCATTCCCGCTATGGGGGGATCCCATCCCGGCCGGTTCCATTCCCGCCATGGGGGGGGTCCCATCCCGGCCGGTTCCATTCCCGCCATGGGGGGGGATCCGATCCCGGCCGGTTCCATTCCCGCTCCATGGGGGGATCCGATCCCGGCCGGTTCCATTCCCGCTCCATGGGGGGATCCCATCCCGGCCGGTTCCATTCCCGCTCCATGGGGGGGGATCCCATCCCGGCCGGTTCCATTCCCGCTCCATGGGGGGGGATCCCATCCCGGCCGGTTCCATTCCCGCTCTCTCACCATTTTCTCAGCTCAGCGCGGGCGGATCCGGGACCTGCAGGCGACAGCGCGGATCCCTGGAATCCCGATAAATCCCGGTAAAACCCCGGTAAAACCCCGCTAAAACCCCCCGCGCCCCGTTTTTTCTCCCGTTCCCGAACCCACCGGAGCGGCGGCGGCAGCGGCGGCTGCTGAGGGAGGCGCGGGCGCTGCCGGGAAATGGCGGCGCCGCGCGGGGCATGCTGGGATACACCGAGGCACAAGGAAAGGGCAACACCGCATCGCAGAGCCGCGCGCGGGGCATGATGGGATACACCGAGGCGAGCAGCGCGCCGCCATGTTGTCGTGAGGGAGCGGATTGCTTTACGGCGGTGAGGCAGGGGGAGTTGCGACGCGGCGCTTTACGGCAGCGTGGCGGAAAAAGAGCGAGAAACGTCCGGAAATAACCGGAAATAACCGGAAATAACCGGAAATAGCCGGAAATAACCGGAAATAGCCGGAAATAGCCGGAAATAGCCGGAAATGACCGGAAATAACCGGAAACAGCCGGAAATAACCGGAAACAGCCGGAAATAGCCGGAAATAACCGGAAATAGCCGGAAATAGCCGGAAACAGCCGGTTATTTATATTTATATTTTATTTATTTTATTTTGTTTTGTTTTGTTTTATTTTATTTCACTTTATTTCATTTTATTTTATGTTATTTTAGTTTATGTTGTTTTATATTAATTTATTTCATATTTTATTATTTTGTTTTGTTTTGTTTTATTTCATTTTATTTTTTTATTTTATTGTAATTTGTTTTATTTTACTTTATTTTATTTTGTTTAATTTTATTTTATTTTATTTTATTTTATTTTATTTTGTTTTATTTTATTTTATTTTATTTTATTTTTATTTTATTTTATTTTGTTTTATTTTATTTTATTTCATTTTATTTTATTTCTTTTGTTTTATTTATTTAATTTAATTTAATTTAATTTAATTTAATTTAATTTAATTTTATTTTATTTCATTTCATTTTATTTTATTTCATTTTATAGATTTTATTTTATTTTATTTTGTTTAATTTTGTTTTATTTTATTTTGTTTAATTTTGTTTTATTTTATTTTATTTTATTTCATTTTATTTTATTTTATTTTATTTCTTTTGTTTTATTTTATTTTATTTCATTTTATTTTATTTCGTTTAATTTTGTTTTATTTAATTTTATTTCATTTTATTTTATATTTATTTTATATATACTATTATTTTATACATTTTATTTATATATATTTAATTTATTTCATTTTATTTGACCTTTATTTTATTTTATATTGACTTTATTTTGTATTTATTTTTATTTTATACATTTTATTTTTATTTCTTTTTTTTAATTTCATTTTATTTGACATTTATTTTATTTTATATTGACTTTATTTTGTATTTATTTTTATTTTATACATTTTATTTTTATTTCTTTTGTTTTATTTTATATTTACTTTGTGTTATATTTATTTTTATTGATTTTATTTATTTCATTTTATTTCATTTAATGTCACATTTACTTTTATTTTTTGCCTTTTATTTTTATTTTATTTATTTCATTTTTTTTCATATTTTTAAATTCGATTTGATTTGATTTTATATTGATTTTATTTTATATTTAATTTTATTTAATACATTTTATTTTTATTTCTTTTGCTTATTTCATTTTCATTTCTCTTTATTTTATATTTATTTTATTTTCTATTCACTTTTTTATTTCTTTAATTTTATTTCCTTTTTTATATTGATTTTATTTTATTATTAATCTTATTTTATCTCTTTGGTTTTTTGATATTTTATTTCTTTTATTTTATTTGATATTTATTTCTACTTTATTTCTTTCTTTTATTTCACTTTTAATTTTATTATTTTAATTTCTGGTTTCCAATATTTTAATTTCATTTTTCTTTTTACTTTTTAATTTCGTTATTTGAATTTTACTAAATCTATTTCTTAAGATTTAAAATTAATGGTATTTATTTAAATTAATTAATTTAAATTTAATTTGATCAATTAATTTTTAATTTTATTTCCCTTTTAATTGCAATTTAACTTCATCTGTAATTTTATTATTTTTTAATTTGATAATTTTTATATAAACTTTTATTTTATTAACAATTATATTGAGGAAGCATTTTAATTATTTAATATTCAAATATTATTTTTTAATTATCAACAATTTAAATATTAAAAAATTATTTTAGAATTATCAATAATTTTAATAATAAAATATTATTTTTAAATAACAATAATTTTAATATTAAAATAATATTTTAATTTTCTCTATTAATATTAATAAAATATAAATAAAAAATTCTGCAATTAATATTAATGCTAATTATTTTTATTTGATAATAAATATTCTTATTTAATAATAAATCAATTATTTTTAATAATGAACATTATTATTTAATCATAAATTAATTATTATTTAAAAATAAACATAATTATTTAATAAAAATTAATTTTTATTTAATAATAAACATTAATTTTATTAATTTCCTTTATTATTTTCCAGCCCAATCCGACATTAATTTTTTATTCCTCATTTCCAAAAATCCCCAAAATTCCCCCAAAAATTCCCCAAAAATTCCTTCGAAATTCCCCAAAAACTTCACCCAAAATCCCCAAAATTTTCCCCAAAATTCCCTCAAAATGTCAAAAAAAATTCTTAAAAATTATCCCCAAAATTCCCCAAAAATTCCTCAAAAATTCCCCAAAAATTCCTCAAAACTTCACCCAAAATCCCCCAAAATTCCCCCAAAATTTCCCCAAAATTTCCCCAAATTTACCCCAAAATTCCCATAAAATTATCCCAAAATTTCACCCAAAATCCCCCAAATTTACCCCAAAATTTTCCCCAAAACTTCACCAAAAATTCTCCAATTTGGTCAAAATTATCCCAAAATTCCCCTAAAACCTCACCCAAAAATCCCCAAATTTTTGCCCCAAAATCCCCCAAAACTTCAACCAAAATCCCCAAAATTTACCCCAAAATATCCCCAAAATTCCCCCCAAAATTCACCCAAAATCCCCCAAAATTCACCCAAAACTTCACCCAAAATCCCCCAAAATTCCCCCAAAATTTCATCCAAAATCCTCCAAATTTACCCCAAAATATCCCCAAAATTCCCCCAAATTTTCCCCAAATTTCCCCCAAAAATTCACCCAAAAATTCCCCAAATTTGCCCCAAAATCTCCCAAAATTTTCCCAAATTTTGGGAAAATTTTGGGGTTTTTTGGGACATTTTTAGGGGTTTTTTTAAGAGAAATTTTGGTGAATTTTTGGGAAAATTTTGGGGAATTTTGGGAGAATTTTGGGTCATTTTTAGGGAATTTTGGGGACAATTTTTAAGAAATTTTTGGGAAATTTTTGGGGATTTTGGGAGAGTTTTGGGAGAATTTTTGGGAGAATTTTGGGGACATTTTTAGGAAATTTTGGGGAAAATTTTCAAGAAATTTTGGGAGAATTTTGGGAGAATTTTGGCAGAAATTTTTAACAAATATTTGGAAAATTTTGGGGATTTTGGCAGAATTTTGGGAGAATTTTGGGTCATTTTTGGGTCATTTTGAGGGACAAGTTTTAGCAAATTTTGGGAATATTTGAGAGATTTTGGGAGAATTTTGGGAAAATTTTGGGAAAATTTTTCGGAATTTTTTGGACAATTTTTAACAAATTTTTGGGAAAATTTGGGAGAATTTTGGGAAAATTTTAAAGAAATTTTTGGGAAATTTTTTTGGATTTTGGGAGAATTTTTAGGGAATTTTGGGGTAAATTTGGGGGATTTTGGGGGAATTTTGGGAGAATTTTGGGAGAAATTTTACGGAATTTTGGAGACAATATTTAAGAAAGTTTTGGAATTTTTTGGGGATTTTTGGGAGAATTTTTAGGAAATTTTTAGAAAATTTTGGGGAAATTTTGGGAGAATTTTTGGGGTCATTTTTAGGAAATTTTTGGACAATTTTTAACAAATTTTTGGGAAATTTTGGGGGAATTTTGGAGAATTTTGGGAAAGTTTTTAAGAAATTTTTGGGAATTTTTTTGGGATTTTGGGAGAATTTTTGGGAAAATTTTTAGGGAATTTTGGGGACATTTTTTAGGAAATTTTTGGGAAATTTTGGGGGATTTTGGGAGAATTTTTAGGGAATTTTGGGGTAAATTTGGGAAATTTTGGGGTCATTTTTAGGAAATTTTTGGACAATTTTTAACAAATTTTTGGGAAATTTTGGGAGAATTTTGGGGAATTTTGGGAGAATTTTTAAGAAATTTTTGGGAAATATTTTGGGAGAATTTTTAGGGAATTTTGGGGTAAATTTGGGGGATTTTGGGGGAATTTTTGGGGACAATTTTTAGGAAAGTTTTGGAAAATTTTGGGAGAATTTTGGGAGAAATTTTACGGAATTTTGGAGACAATATTTAAGAAAGTTTTGGAATTTTTTGGGGATTTTTGGGAGAATTTTTAGGAAATTTTTAGAAAATTTTGGGGAAATTTTGGGAGAATTTTGGGTCATTTTTAGGGAATTTTGGCGACAATTTTTAAGAAATTTTTGGGAAATTTTTGGGGATTTTGGGAGAGCTTTGGGAGAATTTTGGGAGAATTTTGGGAGAAATTTTTCGGAATTTTTTGGACAATTTTTAACAAATTTTTGGGAAATTTTGGGAGAATTTTGGGAAAATTTTAAAGAAATTTTTGGGAAATTTTGGGGGATTTTGGGGGAATTTTTGGGAAAATTTTTAGGGAATTTTGGGGACAATTTTTAAGAAAGTTTTGGGAATTTTTGGGGGATTTTGGGAGAATTTTTAGGGAATTTTGGGGTAAATTTGGGGGATTTTGGGGTCATTTTTGGGAAATTTTGGGAGAATTTTGGGAGAATTTTGGGAGAAATTTTACGGAATTTTGGAGACAATATTTAAGAAAGTTTTGGAATTTTTGGGGGATTTTTGGGAGAATTTTTAGGAAATTTTTAGAAAATTTTGGGGAAATTTTGGGAGAATTTTTGGGGTCATTTTTAGAAAATTTTTGGACAATTTTTAACAAATTTTTGGGAAATTTTGAGAGAATTTTGGAGAATTTTGGGAAAATTTTTAAGAAATTTTTGGGAGATTTTTGGGATTTTGGGAGAATTTTTAGGGAATTTTGGGGTAAATTTGGGGAATTTTGGGGAATTTTGGGGGAAATTTGGGAAATTTTGGGGGAATTTTTAGGGAATTTTGGGACAATTTTTAAGAAATTTTTGGGAAATTTTTTGGGATTTTGGGAGAAATTTTTGAGAATTTTTTGAGAATTTTTTGAGATTTTGGGG
>NW_027636219.1:0-22033 GCF_903797595.1 Erithacus rubecula
AGAAGTTGCAGTACAAGGACAATCATGCCTTGATTTTACATTTTACATTTTAATGTTATGTATTGTTCTCTGATATCAATTAAACCTCCTAAAAAGGTATTATCATTTACCTGATGACATTTAGGCGAGAGGAAAAATGAAAATAGAAAAGCAGTGTCAGAAGATGACATTTTTCCTTGCTGTTTCTAGAGCCCCACCATTCCTCCTTTGCATCAAACAGGATTCAGAAAATTTTCTGCTTTTCAGCAAACACCTTCACTGCAGTGAATTTATTTTACAAGTCAGCTGCCCCCATGGAAAACATCTGTATTTAGCAGGGAGCCAGACTTCCAAAAACCATAGCTGTAAAATTAGCTTCTGTTTTAAGCCCCAAAGCTTTATGTTACGTGAGAAATTTCCACAGGAAAAGAGAAAAAAAAAAAACAAAAACAACCAAACTCTTGTCTTCAGATGGACACAAATTTATAGTGAGATGAATCATAAATGTCACTCTGCCCAGTGAGTTCCTTTTCCTGCTCATGTCGTGCTTCTGACTTTGTGGTTCAGTGCCTGCTCTGACTGACATCCCCCCTGAAAGTTCAGGGAGATTTCAGGGAGATTTCCCCCCCACCCTCTGCATGTGGCTTGTGTTTTTATTGCACGTCCAACTGCGTTTTTAACCTTGGTGGGTGGAAAAAAATCATCTCCTCACTTGTTGTTTTGGCCTGAAATATAAATGTGTGTGTGTGCACAGATGTGTAGCCTTGAATATAGAGGATGATGTTGGGGTGTGCCTAAATATATTTATTTTATGGAGCATATTTACAGGGGGAATTGCCTAAATAAATATATATATTATGGAGGATATTTAAAGGGGGAATATGCCTAAATATATATATATATATGTATTATGGAGCATATTTACAGGGGGAATGTGCCTAAAAAAAAATTTAAAAAAAAATATATATATATATATATTATGAAGCATATTTACAGGGGGAATATACCTAAATATATATGTATTTTATGCAGCATATTTACAGGGGAAATATGCCAAAATATATATATATATGATGAAGCATATTTACAGGGGGAATTGCCTAAATATATATATATATATATATATATATATATGTCTGTATGTATTTTATGGAGCATATTTACAGGAAGGATGTATGAGGGAGGATCTTTTTTTGGCAGAGCTCAGCAGAACCCACAAAGAATTTTCCATCTTAAACCGAATATTCTGTGGGAGCTTCACCACCTGCTTTAATTTGCTTTTTTTGGGAGCAAGTCCAGCAGGAATTGCTGGAGGGAAAGTGCAGATCCTGCTGGGCCCTGGGGCTGAGGCTGCGTCTGTTCGGGTTCAGTGCCCCCCGTCAGGGCTGCTCCCCCAGGAGGGACAGCCAGCCTCAGCCCTGTCATCCTGTCTCCCTCTTGGGCTCATTTATTGGGATTGCTGGCAGGAAGCAGCCATGGGGAAAGGGGGATTTTGCAGTGACAACCCCCAGGAACACAAAGCTGGCCTTTGTCAGGGCTGTTCCCCAAATTCAGCTTCTCCTTGGCGGGGGCATCGCTGTTTCCTCAGGATTTATTGGGGTGCTGGCTCTTGGAGGCTGGCTATGGGGTTGGGTTATTTGGGTTCAACGAGTCTCAGGTGGTCAAGTACCCACAGCAAAGGGCAGACCACAGAAATCAGCGTGAGGGTTATTTACCATAACCATATACAAAACCACAGGCAGCAAAGGTTCCCTCAAATGCATCAGAGACGCTGCACATCTCTTTATTAAAGCCTGGCTGCTTCACTTCAATTTGCCTTTCAGCCCAAGCAGCAATCAAAGTCAAAAGCTCCAAATCAAAGCACAAACAAATCAAAGAACAAAAATAATAACCAAAGCAAAACAGAAAAAAATAATTTTCTCTCCCTCCATTTTTTTTTGTTTTAACTTTGAATTGATCTTACTCCGTTGCAGCATTGGAGATGGGTGATAGGCAGCTATAAAATTCTTTTATTCACTCATAAATAAAATATCTGTGCTGCTTGAGAGTTATCCACTCATTTTGACAGTAATGAGCGTGCCACACATTTTAGCAATCCATTATAAGCCATCTAAAATCCTTCAGCCAGAGGAAGCAGATACCTGCTTAGAAATTATCTCTCTCTGCCTCTGTGTGAGTGGTGCTGCTCATCAAATTATTATTTGCTCTTCCAAATTATTATTTGTGTAATTCCTGTTTCTGTCCAGACACCAAAAACTTGTTTTGAGGTGTTTCTTCTTCCTAAAGGAATTTATTTTTTCAGTTTTATGAATAATTCCATATTTTTGCATCAGGAAATTCCTAAGCTTATTAAAACCCTGAAGTCTCTTTAGGGTTTAGCTTTGTTTTTTTCAGACTTTCTCAGACACAATTTTCCCTTGATTTTTCCTAATCCTTCTCCCAGATTTCTGGCCCAGGACTTGTTGTTTCCCATAATATTTCCTCAGAGCCCAGGGAGCTGCCCCTGCTGTGAGCTCTGTCCAGCTGCTGACTCCACATTCAGCACTGAGATGCTTTTCCCACTCCAAAGAAAAAGCAGGATGAAGCAGATTGGCATTTCCAAATTATGGGAAACTCAGCAATTACCAATTCTTGTAAATGGGAATGGTTTTGCAAAAGGAGCAGCAAGATTTAAAGCTGCCAGAAGGTGGGAAAAGCTCAGGATTTTGGGAAGATCTTTAAGGTTCATTCCAACCCAAACCATTCCATGACTCCATGATTTTAAATCCATCCTTTCCAAAGGTCCCTTCCCCACTTGAAATATTTTTTTCTCCATCCTCTTCACTCAGACAGAGACAAAGTGATTTGACCTTCTGGGCAATTCTATTGAAGTGGGATTGATGGTTGTATTTACTGCTCTTTCTCCAAAAGTTTGGTCATTATTGATTCATATCAATAAAAGGATTTATAAAAAGCCAGCATTTGAAAAGCTCTGTCTATGGGACATGTGGAACATGGATAACTTTAGGCTTCAATATTCCATACAGACCAGATGGTATTTTCAGAAAAAAAAACTCCTGAACATTCTCCCTGGATCTGAATTGGTTTGGAAGTTGGGGTCAAACTCAGCAGATCATGTCAAACAAATGAAAATAAAGGGAATATCGTTGCAAAGGTGAACTTTGTTATTTTGGAGACTTTGAAGATAACATTCCCAAGCATTTTAGACATCAGTCATCCCTTCCTGGCTGCAGGGGGAGGGAATTAAATTTCATGCCCTTCTATGAATTAGGAGCAGGGATTTCAGCTCCAGTTTACTGCAGTGTCAGAACCAGAACTCTTCTCCTCTGTCAGGAGAGCACTGATTTTTAGGGAATTTATCAACTTTTGGCCTCAAATCCTAATTTTCCCATTTTTCTTTAGCTCAGGGTCCAAATGGAACTCAGACCAGCCTGGGACAGTGGAAGGTGTCCCTGCTCATGGCAGGGGTGGAATGAGATGAGCTTTAAAGTCCATTCCACCCCAAAACAATCTGGGATTAAGATTAATTTCTGCAAACAGAAAAAATCCCCTAAATCACCTCAAACTTTTGATTCTCTCCAGAAGTGATGGATTTCCAGGACCACCATCCCCTCCTTCCCTGGAACAAACATCTCAGACCCAGCCAGGTGGAACCTCACCAGCACCACTTCCAGTCCCACCTTGTGGGAAATAAGAAAAGTATAAAACTCTTAAAAAGCTGTGTGAAAGCAAATTTTAGGATGGGGTGATGTAAGAATGCTGAAGATGCAAGGATCCAAACCAAATTAAATTTGTGATTTCTCCAGCCATCCCTCAAGTCTCCAGCTGAGACCCCAACTCTCCAGTCCAGCAGGGAGCCTGTGTTCAGGCTAGGTCAGGTTTCTTCTCCAATCTAATTTTAGGCCTCCTCTGTTATTATTTATTCAACAATGTGAATGAGATATAGATCTCCTTCATCGATTGCCTCCTTTGGAATTTGCCTGTTTTTTCTTGGATGTCTCACATCCACCTTATTCCTGTGCTGTGTCTAGCCTGGAAGAGGGGAAAAAAATAACCCAAAATGAATCAGACTGCTTTTAAAAAACTTGTTTTCACAACTGTATTTACCTTAAATCCCATCATTTAGTCAGAGGCTGGAATTTAGAGTTTCCTCTGCATAGACCCAGTTGCAGCTGAGCTGTTGCAATCTACATTAATTTTCACAGGAATTCAAAAATGTGGCCTGGAATTCATCTTGGATTGTCCTCAGCAAATGCTGACATTCCAGAGTGGAGCATTTATTTTCATTTTTGTGCAAAACTTCTGTCCCCTTTGTATTTTTGGGGTTTGCAGGGTATCATTAACTTGGCAGAAAAAGAAATGGAAATTTATATCCTATAAATTCCAGGCAATTCATCCAGGTAGGGAATAATAATACAATATTAAAATATATAAAAACTTTAATAAAATCAGGAAGAGAACTGAGAGCTCTTTTCCTTGACTGGGAGGGTTCTGGATTCAGGATCTCACACCCTCAGGGCCTCATTTTGCAACTTGCTAAAAGAAGGATCCTCCCAGCCCAAATTCCAGGATCCTGGAAATCTGTGGAGGGATAAAACAGTTCATAATTGCTTGTTGTAATTAGTTTATTGGGACAGAAAGGTTTGATCATCTCTATTGGGTTGTGAGTCTCACATTTTAGTAGGAAAATTTTCCATCACTTGGAAATTCACTCCAGCAAAACTCAGTGTCTTGGGTTGCAGTACAGGATGTGTCCAGCAATGTGTGTTCTGTCCCATCTGCTGACCCGGCTGGGGCAGTGCCCCTGATCTCCTGGCACATATTCTCTGCTCATGGGCCATCTTTAAACCAGCTGGGCAATCATCTTTATCTTCCCACAGCCCATCCTCCCTCCAGGAGATATCTCCTGTTCATGGCCACTGAGTCCCAGGGCATGGCTGATAAAATTCCATCATCCCACTGGGAGATGCTCCAGCCAGGGCAGGAGCCAAGCCTTTCCTACCCAGAGAAAAAATGACATTTTGGACACCAAGGCACCTTCTTTCCACTGGATTCCAGAGGAAAACCAGACCCTTCCACATCATCCCTGGAGCTTCAGAGGAAACTGCACCTTCTCCAGGAGCACTGCTCCAGCTGAACCACATCTGCCCCTGCAGGAGGATGCAGCACCATGGAATGGGACTGTGCCACCACCCTGACTGACTGACTGTGCCAGCTTGGATTCTGACTCTGGCAGGGTTGGGATTGTTCTGTGTAATACTGCATTTCTATTTTAATTTTCCTAGGAAAGAACTGTTATTCCTAATTCCCATCTCTTTGCTTGAGAGCCCCTTAATTTCAAAATGATAATAATAATTTGGATGGAGGGGGTTAATAATCTCCATTTCAAAGGGAAGTTTCTGCCTTTATTGGCAGACACCTGTCCTTCAAACCAGGACAATTTACTCCTCACAAACTCCTTGGTCATATTTGGGCCTGTTCCAAGCAGCACAGAGCAAAGTTTGGACTTTTTGGGATAACAGAGTGTGAGGAAGGAGAGGTTTAAGCACAGGGATGCAGCGTGGGGTTCCACCTCCCTGTGGGCCAGGTCCTTGTCCCTGTTTTATGTGATCCCAAGCCAGGCAGGCAGGATCATCCCCTACTTTGGAAAGAATCCATCCAGGGAAGGATGAGCTGCTGATCTGCTTGCATGACTGAAAGCAATCACCCTCCTCAAACAAACAAACAAGCAAACAAACAAACTCTTGGTAATTAAAAGAACTTTATTAAGGTTGCAAAGTCAAGGCTCAGAAATTGGACATTTTCAGACACTTGTGCAACTTTTGTTTCTGGCCTTTTTGTGCTCCTCATGACAGCTTTAACAGTTGGTTTTTTAAATTTTTTTTCTTTTTCTTTTCTTTTTTTTTTTTTTTTTTCCCTGTTCTGCTGTTTCCAGCACAGGATGGGGCTGCACACAAATAGTGAGGAGTTCAGCTCTGTGCTCAGCTTTGCTTGTTGCACAACCCAGAGCCTGCCCTGCAGATATGGGATATCAGTTTCCTCATTGCCTTTCCTGTGGTAAGGTTGCCTCACAGGGGCTCCAAAAAATGGATTTTTAACTCTTTGTGGCCTGCTGGAAGGAGAGGGTGCAACACCCTTGTTTTAAAACACCCCCAAGAACATCATATCCAGCCTTTGGATGAACTCCACTGTCACAGAACATTCAGAAATTTGATTTTTCCATTTCTAAGAGCCTGCTGAGAGTTTTGTTTTTCAGCCTTCTTATCGCTGATACCAACATCCAAGAACAGGCTGAAGTCTGATTGAAGTTCTGGATTTCAACATTGTGGCAACCATGATTGGTTTGGCCTGTGGAAAATGAGGAATTCAGGACTTGGGATGAATCCTCAGAGACATCAGCAGGGACCCAGTGGCACAGGCAGGAGCAGAATTGAACTTGCCCAAGGCAGCAGTGAGGCTTTTCTGCTCTTCTGCTCTTTTCTCCTCTTGTGCTTTTCTGCTCCTCTGCTCTCCTGACTCATTGGCTTCATATTTTCCAGATGTCTTCTGACTTTATCCTACCTTACCCCCTGCCTTGGTTCATTCCCAGATTTGTTGTTATGGGAAAGATCCAGGAATGAATTTGCCAGGTCGAGACCCCAAATTAAGCTCAAACTTCTTTGTAGACCTGGAATTCCAACCTCTTGGAATTGAGCAACTTGGATTTCTAATCCAATTTCAAGCCAATGTCCTTTTAAGACCCCAAATATGCCTTTTCACAGCCCAAATCTTTTGTGCATCCCAAATCCATCTTCCCACCCCAAAATCTCCTTTTCCCACCCCAAATCCCCTTCTACCACCCAAGGTCCTTTCCTGTCTACCCCAAATCCTTTTTCCCACCCAAAATCCTCAATCCCCACCCCAAATCCCCCTTTCCTCCCTCCAAATCTGCTTTTCCCTCCCAAAATCTCCTTTTCCCACCCCAAACCCCCTTTTTAGGTTTCCCCAGGTGTTTTTGGGATTCCACTGGGGTTTTGGGGGTTTTTCCCAGCATCATACCCAGGGTCTCTGCAGACATTGCACCAGGAGCTGCCCCCACCCCAAATGAATCCCAAATCAACCTTAAATCAACCCTAAATGAACCCAGCTGTGTCCCTCAGGGCTGGAGTGGTTTGGGTCTGGTGGATTTGACCCCAAAGTTTGGGGAAGGGAGAGGTTTGATCCTAAAGTTTGTGGGGATTTGACACCCCAGGGTTTGGGATCAGAGGGTTTGACCCCAGAATTTGGGGATCAGGGGCATTTAACCCAAATTTTGGGATCAGAGGGGTTGGACACCCCAAATATTTCAAACCCCAGAGGTTAGGATTTGGGGGGGTTTAACACCAAAGTTTGGGGTCTGGGGGGGTTTGATCCTAAAACTTGGGGTCAAGGGTGTTTTACACCTCAGGATTTGGGGCTTGGGGAGGTTTGACACCAAATTTTGGGGATTTGGAGGATTTAACCCCAGAGTTAGCAGTTGGGGGCTGAGGTGATCCTAATATTTGTGATCTGGGGGGGTTGACACCCCAGGGTTTGGGTTTGGGGGGTTTTTGACCTCAGAATTTGGCGATCAGGGGGGCTGAATCCCAAATTTTAGGATCAGAGGTGTTGGATACCCCAAATACTTCAAACCCCAACGTTTGGGGATTGGGGGTTTTGACCCCCTCAGTTTGGGGTGAAGGTTGAGATCAAAACGATTCCCTGGAAACAGCAGCGAGACCGGGAACGGGAACGGGATTGGGAACAGGATCAGGATTGGGAATGGGAACGGGATCAGGATCGGGAACGGGATTGGGAATGGAAATGAAATAGCGATTGGGAATGCAATCAAGTTTGGGAATGGGAACGGAATCAGGATTGGGAAAGGGATAGAGATTGCAAATGGGATAGGGATCAGAAATGAGAATGAGATCGGGAATGGGAATGGGAACGGAACTGGGAATCGGAATGGGATTGGAACTGAGAATGGGAACAGGAATGGGATGAAGATTGGGAATGGGAACGAGATAGGGATCAGGACCAGTAATGGGATTGGGATTGGAATGGGAATAGGAACGAGATTTGGATCAGGATCGGGACTGGGAATGGGAACAGTAAGAAGATTGAGGATGGGATCAGGAACAGGAACGAGTTAGGGATTGGGAACAGGATTGGGAATGGGAACAAGTTTGGGAAGGGGAACAGGAACGAAATAGGGATTGGGAACAAGATCGGGGTGCTGAAGCTGTGATATAAATAGGTGCCTTGGTTGGGAAATCTCAAATTGGAGAATCAAAACCAGTACAGGCAGGAACAACTTTTCCTGGCTGGGAACTGGTATTCCAGTGATTCATGCAGGAGCATCCAGACTGGGATCATGGGGGCTGGGATCACATGGACTGGGATCCTCCTGACTGGGACTGCACAGACTGGGACCAGATGGATCAGGGCCTTCCAGACTGGGATTGTACAAACTGGGAACACACAGACTGGGATTGTACAAACTGGGACCATATGGACTGGGATTGTAGAAAATGGGAACACATGGACTGGGACTTTACAAATTGGGACAATATGGACTGGGATTATACACACTGGAAATACATGGACTGGGATTGTACAAACTGGGACCATATGGATTGCGATTCTACAAACTGGGAACACATGGACTGGGATTGTACAAACTGGGACCATATGGACCGTTCTGGCTGCACCAGGACGATGTGAACCGATGGGGCCCCGCCCCACCCAGGGGTCCCTCCCAGTCCCGTTAGGGAGCGCAGCCAAAACTCCCCGGAGTGAATGCGGAGGTCCCAGAGCGCTCCCGGTGTCGGTCCCAGTCTTGGAGCAGTCCTGGAGCGCTCCTGGTGCTGAATCTGATCCTGGTGTTGATCTCAATCGCAGAGCAGGGCTGGTCTTGGTCTCAGTCTCAGTCCTATATGGGTACCAGTCTCGGTGCTGGTTCTGTTTTCAGTCTTGGTCTCAGTCACAGTCTCAGAGTGGTTCTGGTCCCAGTGCTGGTTCTGGTGCTGGTGCTGGTCCCAGAGTGCTCATAGTGCCAATCTCAGTCTCGGTGCTGGTTCTGGTGCCGGTGCTGGTCCCAGAGTGCTCATAGTGCCAATCTCAGTCTCGGTGCTGGTTCTGGTGCCGGTGCTGGTCCCAGAGTGCTCCAAGTGCCAATCTCAGTCTCGGTGCTGGTTCTGGTGCTGCTCTCAGTCTCAGTCCCGGAGTTGTGCCGCTCCGAGTCCCAGAATTCTCCCGGTGCTGGTCCCAGTGTTGGTGCCGGTCTCAGTCTTGGTCCCAGTGCCAGTTCTGGAGCCCATTTTGGTCTTGGTCTCCATACCAAAGATTTTAGGCCTGTTCAGGTGATTTTAGAATAAACTGGGCAATTTTAGGTTGGATTTTAGGCATCATTTGGACAATGTTAAGTCCATTTTCAGGATTTTAGACCCCTTTGATGTGGATTTGAGGCCTCTTTGGCTTATTTTAGGACAAACCTGGTGGATTTAGGCTGCATTTGAGGCCCTTTTGGGTGATTTTAGGCCAAACCAGGCCCTTTTAGGAGCCGTGTGTCCATTTAGCCCCGCCCCTTTCCCATCACAGTTCCCGCCCTTCCCTTGACCCCGCCCCTTTCCCCTCAGTGTTCCTGCCATTTACTTGACACCGCCCCTCCCAGCCCCCCCGACCATCGCCCCACATCCCAGGTGCCCGGGGAGGGGGAGCTCGCCCCAAATATCCCGGGGGGGTCCCTGGGTTTGGGGTGTTTGGGGGGGATGTTTGGAGCTTGCAGTGCTCCAGAGCCGAGCCGCAGATGCCCCTTGGGGGGACATCGGGGGGTCCCCGGGAGGTGTTTTTGGGGGTCCCGGTGGCGGCAGAGCCCCGGTGGGGGCGGGGGGATGCGGGTCTCCCCGCAATGGGGGTTGGGCTTCCCGGGCCGGGCCCTGCGAGCTCTGCCGGGGCCCGTGGGGACCGCGCGGGGCCGGCGGCATCGGCGGGGGGACACCGGATTGGGGGAGCCCCGGGAGAGCCGCGGCTTCCCTGAGCGGGACCCCAGAGAGAGGAGAGCCCCAGAACCCCAAAGCGGGACCCCGAGAGGGGGGAGGGACCCCTGGGATTGCCGGGACCCCGGCGGGGGTGCTGGGGCTGGAGGGGCGCGATGGCCGCAAAGGGGTTCGGGGGTCCCGGTGCCGGGAATGGCTGCTCCCAGTATGAGCCCGGTCACTCCCAGTATGATCCTGGTCACTTCCCTTCGGTGCCTGCGGGATCCCTGTTGCTCCCAGTATGAACCCAGTCATTCCCTATTGTGACACACTTTGCCCCAAGCAGGGTCCCAGTTGATGCCAGTTCCTCCAGTTTTTGTCCAGTGTGTTCCCAGTTCTCCCAGTTGCCCCTAGTACAGTCGCAGTCACTCCCAGTATGATGCCAGTGGCCCCCACTGTGATCCCAGTTGCTCCCTGTCAATGCCAACATGACCCCAGTAGCCTCCAGTATGATCCCTGTGACTCCCTGTCTCTCCCACTGTATCCCAGTCACTCACATTTCCTCCCAGTCCCACTCACTCCCAGTTTTCCCCAGCATCATCCCAGCTATTCTCAGTGTGATTCCAGTCCCCCCAGTATGGTTACAGACTCTCCCAGTATATCCCAGTTGCTCAATATGGTTCTAGTTACCTCTGAATGATCCCAGTCTTTCCCAGTTGCTTCCAGTATGACCCATTTCTGTCAGTTGTCCAAAGTATAGTTCCACTTACTTCCAGTATGATCCCACTTGTGCTCTCAGTTCCCTCAACGTGGTTCCAGTAGCTTCCAGTTGATCCCAGTTGCTCCCAATGAGTCCATGTTTGCCTCCCAACATGCGCCCAGTAGCTCCCAGTAACCCCCAGTCAGGTTCCATTCACACCCATTGTAATCTGAGTGGCTCTCAGGATGATCCCAGTAGGACCCACAGTCACTCCCAGTATGGTCCCAGTTACTTCTGCTACAATCCCAGTTGCTCCCAGTATGATCCACTGCACCCAGTCACCCCAGTATGATCCCAGTCACGCCCAGAGTGACTCCCTATCAGTCCCACTGTGGGCCCAGTTGCTCCCAGTAACCTCCAGCATAGTTCTAGTCACAGCCAGCAATTTTCCAGTCACTCCCAGTCTGATTCCAGTATGATCCCAGCCAGTTCCAGTAGAATCCCAGTATGGCCCTGGCACAGGCATAGCTGCTCCCGTTATTATCCAATGTGGTTCTTCCCATTTACTGCCTCTATGATTTCAATCTTTCCCAGTGTATCCCAGTTGCTGCCAGCATGTTCCCAGTCACTGCCAGTTGCCCTGACTTTGTTCCAGCCCGATCCCAGTTGCTCACAGCCACTCCCAGACACGCTCAGTGCAGTCCCAGTTGCTGCCAGTATGATCCAGTATGATCCCAGTGTCCCTCAGCATGCTTGCAGTAATTCCCAGTCACTCCCAGTGCCAAGAACAGGAGCCTGGTGCAGGCCCATGGCCCCTGCACGGCCCCAGCAGGAGGGAGGGCTCTGAGCCCAGGGCTGCTGGCAGGATGGGCTGCTGTGGCCAGCTGGGGGCCTGTGAGCAATGCCCAAAGCCTTGTGCTCTCTGCAGCTGGCCAAGGGCAGCAGCAGGGCTGAAGGGTTCGTGTGGCACAGGCAGCCCGAGCTGTGGAGCCCTCAGGCCCCCGTGGCAGAGGCGCCCTCAGGAACGGCACCGGGACTGGCACCGGCTGTGGGGATTGGTTGTGGCTTTAGATCTTCCCAGAGCAGAGCAGCTGCTGGCTGCTGTAAAGTTGTTTCTTGTCAAGGCACGTCAGGCTCCAAAGGCAAAGAGCCCAAGGCTCTCCAGTCCCTGTTCAATCTCTCTGCCATAAAGTCCCGATGGAAGCAGGAGCAGCTCTCTGCTGCAAGAGGTCGAAGCTGCGGCTGGTGCAGAGTCTCCAGAGGCAGATGCTCCCTGGCCTTTCTTCTGTTCTTTTCTACTTCATTATACTCCTCTTATTGTTTCATGTGGTGGTAGTGGTGATGATGATGGCGGGGGGAAAGAGAGAACGACGAGAGAGGAGTGAGAGAGAGCTCTGGCTCCAATACACGAACTTTTATTGACAAGTTAGTCAGTGAGTCAAAACCATGAACCTGAAGAATGTCTACCAAATGTATTAGAATTCTGGTTTTCTAATACAAACGTTCACGTCTAACTAGTGCACATGGCCTATGTGTTCTATGGGAAGAATATAAAAAATATTTTTACTCTGTTTTTATTCTGTCTAGGGCTGTGTTTTTAAGCTCTCAATGCAGCTTGGTATTCCCATCAGACTCTACAGCTTTTACTTTCTAAGGCAATTAATACATATTTCAAAGTACTTCAAACTAAGATTTATACTTCTACTTCATATCTATGACTTAATATTTCTACTTACTTAAAACTGAAGCACAGAACTATTTCCTGTTGGAGTGGCTTAACGTACTTTAGTTTTTCTAATGGTTTTTAATTTAATTTGTTCATTCTGTTATGTCTCAGAGGGACTCAGAGAAGCTTCTGTGTTCCACACTCCAACATTTGGGAATGGGAACAGGAATAAAAGAGGAATGGGGACTGGGAATAAGGGAATGGGACACAGAATATGGAAATAGCAATTGGAAGAGAATATCGGATGGGGATTTAGAGGACGAGACAGGGAATGGAAATTGGAATACAGGAACGGGATTGGGAATAGGAACACAGGACCTGCACTGGATACAGAAATGGAAATGTTGTACATATATATCTGTGAGAGCTTCCTGTCAAATCCTTATCCTTCCCAACAGACAGGGAATATGGGAGGGGGAATATGGGAACGACACCCGGGGAGAGAATACGGGACAGGAAGAGGGAATGAGAGCGGGAATGGGAATTGGACTGGGATAGGAGCCAGGAGGATGTGCAGCCCCCAGCCAGGTGTCTTCCCAACACGGATCAGCAGCACCAGGGCTCAGGGGGGCTCTGCCCACCGGGGGTCACTGGGGATCATCCAGCGCGGATCCTGCCATGGGGATGGAGCTGCAACAGCGCACGAAGCTCTTCCCTCACTCGGGGCACTCGCAGGGCTTCCCTCAGTGGAGACGCTGTTGGTGTTTGGTCAAGTGAGAGCTGTGTGAGAAGCTCTTCCCACACTCAGGACACTCATGGGGTCTCTCCCCAGTGTGGATGTGCCAGTGACTGATGAGAGCAGAGTTGTGCTTGAAGTCCTTTCTACAGTCAAGACACTCATAACGGCTCTCATCCTTGTGAATGCGACAGTGCTGCAGAAGACTGGAGCTGCTCTTAAAACTCTTTCTGCATTTATCACACTCGTAGGGTTCCGAGCTCCGGCCGCCTCCCTGGCCCGGGCTGGCTCTTTCCTGCTGGGATCCCCGGGCTGTGCGTTTGCAGCCCCTCCTGCTGCGGGATCTGTGGAGCTTTTCCTCCCCGTTGCATTCCTGCGCCGTGGAGCCGCTGCAAACGGCCTCTTGCCCGAGGCTGTGCCGCGGTGATTTGTCCTCCCTGCTCTCCGTGCTCAGCTCCTTGTCTGGGGGAGGAAGGACAAGGACAGGATGGGATTTGCCTCCGTACCAGAGGCAAGGGCAAGGAGATCCGCCCAGGGCTGTGCTGCAGCCGGGGCCGTGCTGGGCTGGGAGATGGAGCAGGACACAGGGGGAAAGGGGCACTGACTTCCTCCTCACCTGCCTGCGGCTCCCTGAACATTGACCTCATCCTCATGGCTTTCTCCTCCTCCATGCAGCAACAGTTTGGGAAATCCTGGTCTCCGGAAGAAAAGAAGGGCTGAGCACGTTGGGTTTGATGGTGGCGCTGCCCAAGGGCAGCTGGAGCAGTCAGCGCCCCTTTCAGCCTCGGGGGCCCGGAGCCCGCACAGCACCAACCTCCCGCACCCCTCCAGGCTGCCGGGGGTCCCCCGGCTCCGGGATCGCCCTTCTGCGCTCTCCCCGCTCCGGGGCTCCCGCCTTCCCCCCAGCTCTGCCGGGGATCCCCAGACCCGATATCGCCCCGTCCCCGCCGATACCGGGCAATCCCACATGGGACCCGCCAAAATCCCGCCAGTGCCATTTGCGGCTCGGCTTTGGGCTCCTGCAACACCCAAACATCCCGTGAACCGCAAAGTAAAATCCACCTGCAGCCTCCCATGATGGATTTGGGGCGAGCTACCCCTCCCCGCTCACCTGCGGGATTTTGGGGGCAATGCTGCCAGAGTCGGGGAAACTGCGGCCTCAGTGAGCCGGCGAGAGAAGTGCGTGGTTCCAAAATCGCGCCTCCTCTTCTTGCCACTCCTCTTCCACTCCCAGAGGTCTCCCAGCACAGCCAGAGCCGCTGGAACTGGGGTGCCCAATGCCCTGAGCAACCTCCTTCCAGCAGAATCTTGATGATCCTCTCTCCTTCCTCAAATACTTTTATTGCCCTGATCCTCCACACAATGATGTTATTGATGTATTGCAGATGTTTTGGAGCTTTACCTTTTCCAGTGCAGCCTGGATCAGCCCGTGGCAGATGGTGGGGCTGTGTTTCCACCCCTGGGGCAGTAGGTTCCAGGTGTGCTGCACGTCCCTCCAGGTGAAAGCAAACTGAGGCCTGCACTCTGCTGCCAAAGGGATGGAGAAAAATGCATTGGCAATGTCAATGGTGCCACTTTGCTGCCTTGGGCTCCAGCTCCTCCTGGAGATCCAGCGTGTCCGGCACGGCAGCGCTCAGCACTGGAGAATCAACGACTGGGAGAGAGTGGGGTGTTGGGGAGAATGAAATGGTGAAACAAAATAAAAAAAGTACAACACACTATGGTAATACAAAAACTCCTATAGCCTGTATGTAAATGCTACAGAATTTGTATTTGATACTAGATTGGTTAGCGGAAATTGAAATATTCATAGTAGAAAGAAATTTAAAGTGTTGTAAACGGGAAATCGCTCTCTTTTCTCTTACCTCTCTTACTGCTCTTACCTCTCTTACTTCTCTTTTTCTTCCTCCTCTTACTTTTCTCTTACTCTTCCTCTCTTTCTCTCTTGCTCTCACTCCCTTCTCTTTCCTCGCTCCTCACTCCCCCTCCTCTCCTCTCTCTCATAACCCCTCACCTTCCTTTCTCTCCTCCTCACACTTACCCTCTGCTTTTCATTTCTTTCTTCCTCCCTCCCTTCATTATATTATCCTTTTTCTATCCCAATATCCCATTCCCAATTCCTGTCCTACTTTGGGCTGCAGCAGACAGCCCTCGGTAGGATTTCTCAATACCCACGCCCTCTCTGTGTGTGTAATAAATTGTTACTGTAGCCATCAGCTTATACTGGGCTCTGGAGTTTGTCCCTAAGAACCGTCCGAGAACACCAGGAGGTCCCACAGATTGGCGCCTCAACGTGTCTTAATGGGCCAGTTCGTCTTCTTCAGCTGTGGGACTTTTCTCCATAGACGGTAATTTCAACTACTTTTAATTACTTCCTCGGTTTTCGTGAGCACGGCCCAGCGTTGTTAAAACAGCATGCTGGACTGGAGCTCTTAAAACTACTGTTGAGGTAGCCGTCAAGGCAGGGGGAGCCTGGCTTTGGACGGACTGCCCGACAGCCTCGAGCGCGGGCTCGGCTGCTGGCCAGTTGTGTCCGGAGCTCTCTAGGGACAGCGCCACGCCGCGCGCGTGGACGCGGAGCCCGGCCCAGGCTGCACAGTGACGCCGGTGCTGCGGCTCAGCTTGGGGGAGATCCTGAGCGCGCTGAGCCGCTGCCGAGCGACGCATGGAGCGCTGCTCAGAGAGGGGAGCGGAAACACAGTGCCTGCCGCCCAGAGAAATCGTCTGGGCAGCGATTTTCTGAGGGACCCCGGAAATTCGGCACTGTATCGGCGGAAACCGAGGTTAGTACTCAAAATTCATGATGGGACACACTCACTTCTGCCCATGAAAGAGCACTGTATAAGCAACTGAAACATTTATTACGTACTAGTCAGCATAACTTGCCTAAACATGAGCTAAAGAATCTCTTAGAGTGGACCGTACTTAATTTTCCTAATGCAGACAGTTCTTTGCTCTTTACCAAAATTTTTTGGGAGACAGTCGGGATAAAATTGTTTAATAAAATTTATTGCCGAGATAAGGCTGCAGCAGAGCTAGTCCCGGCTTGTCGGGCTCTCCTGAAGCTCTTTACCGCCAAAGCCGGGCTGGCTCTGCCCGCCGTGCCTTCCACGGCCAAATCCACCCCTGCCGCAAGCCATGTGCGCCCAGCCCCCCCCAAACCCCGCAGCATCCCCTCCCCCAGCCTCTGCCGCCGTGTCTGCACCCCACGTGGCCCTGGGTCCTGCCTGCCCAGCCCGTCCCGCTCCCCCAGACCCCGTTCTAACCCCCGCCGCTCCCGGGGCTTCCGCCATGCCGCCCCGCTCCACCGGCTCCCCATCCCATCCACGTGAACCGAGCCGCGGTGTCCGCCCCCAATCTCCCCGCGTGTGCCCCGGCGCTGCCCGTTACCGGTCCTGCTCAGCCCCGCCCCCGCGTCCGTCACTGCCGTGGCTCCGCCCCTTAGCCCCGCCCCTGCACCTCCCCTGCCGCCGTCATCGCCTCCACCCCGCCCCCTGCTTCTGACGTCACGCCGACCCTGCCCCTTCCTCGCTCCTGGAAGCCTCGCGGCCCCTCCCCCAAGACGCGGCGCTGCCGCCATCCCGCGCGTTTTCCAACCGGCCTTGCTATCCCAACCAGCAGCGGCGAGCCCCGTGCCCAGCCGCGAGGCTCGGGGGGCTCATCCCGAATCCCCCCCGCTGCCCGTGCCCCCCCCCCCTCCGCTTATGCCACCGCCGGAACCTTTTCCGGCGATGCCTCGGCTCGGCTCCCCAGCCCCGGCCAGCAGCGCTCCCCGGGGAGCTCCCGTCCCCGACCCGCCCTCCCGTCCAGAGCGCGGCTGCAGCCGCGTTGCCGGCCCGCCCGCCTTCTCTCGCCCCACCACCCGAGCCGTCGCTGCACAGCTGCTGTCCGGTGCCGGCGCTGCCGTCGCGGTGCCCCGTCCCCGACCCTCCCGAGCATCCCGCGTTCCCCGCGCCGCTGCCCATCGCCGCCGCGGTCCCGGATCCGGCCGTGCCGCCTTCACCGCAGCCCCGCCTCCGGCCCGCCGCGCTCCAGCCACGCTCTCGCCTACAGCACCGCAACCCAACCCGGGACCAGAATTCTCCAGCTCAGCCTTATTATCACACCCTGGAACACTCGCTATAAAAGAAAGAGGGGGAGGTGATGCCACAGCACCCCCGTTAATAATGGAAAAACAAGGAACTATTTTACACCTGCCAGAAACAGCTCAGGAAAAGAATGGAGTTGTATCGATTATGTGAATGCATGTTATTTTTCTTTTGTTTTAGTTTTTGTAGTCAAGCTTTACCTGTAAGTCAACCAAAGACAAATATGTGGGTTAATTTAGCCAAGTGTGCAGGCTCTGATACCATTTGCCTATCTAACACCAGTCCTGAAAAACCCTTTTCAACCTGTTTAGTTGGAGTACCTTTCCCAAAAGGTTTTGATAATGTTACCCTTGAGAGGTACTGGCCTTACCATGATCCTCATGCTCTTTCAGATCCCAGCCAAAAATATCAAACTTATATTGACAATTCTAAAGTTGGTCAATTTGATCTCCAAGAGCTTGAAATCTTAGGTTCAGTAACTATGAACAGTTGTTATTTCTTTCATCTCATGGAAGGAGACAGTCCTCATTTAAATGTTACCCCATATCACCCAGTTTATAGCAATGTGACTTTTTGGTGTAATCAAACTAAACTTCTCACATATTTTGAGCCACACGCAAGTTGATTTAGCAAACTTCCAATACGATTTCCCAAGGGAATTTGGCTCATTTGTGGAGACAGAGCATGGCAGGGCATATCTTCATATATAGAAGGTGGCCCGTGTGCACTTGGACAACTTACCATAATAGCCCCCAGTGTTAAAGAGGTGGTCAAAAAGAAAAGGAGAAAAATCTGATCCTCCACAGGACATAATTTTGAAAGTGACTTTCGCCCATGGAACTCTGACACGACAATTATCACAAGCATTTTTTTACCTCAGGTGAGCACTACATTTGCTCTGAGACAGTTAAATCAGTTGGGATGTTGGCTCAGTAAAGAAGTAGATGCCACATCATGGCAATTAGTGACTTGTTGACAGATGAAGAAGCAGTGAAACATGCTACTCTACAAAACAGAGCAGCCCTTGACTTCCTTTTACTGGCTCATGGGCATGGCTGTGAAGATTTTCGAGGATTGTGTTGCATGAATTTATCAGATCATTCTGTTTCCATTTATGAACAGTTGCACAATTTGAAGGATATAGCTAACCAAAATTACTACAAGTGAATCCAACCTGGCTAGACAGGTTGTTCGAAGGTTGGATCTTTGCCTCTTGGCTAAAGGAACTCTTAAAATAGGCTTGTTTATTCTATTAGTAATAGTTGTGTTATTAGTGTTTTTACCCTGCATACTCCAGTGTATAAGGAAAATAATGGACCAAGACTAGTTTCTAATATTTTTGTTGTTCAATGAAATGGGGGAGATATTGGTGAAGGAATAGCAAAGACTTAGGAATGCCTAGCAAGCAGTTCTGAAGCAATAGATGAAATAGGGATGTTAGCAGTATTTAACACAGGTGCTGAAACTAGTTATGTTAAGGTTTGAGGCCCCTTCCTTTGTTTAGATAAAACCAAATACCATACATGCCAAAGAAGCACCAGATATCCTGTCTCAAGCCTGGCAGGAGAGATCTCAAGACAAGAGTAAAGCCATAAAACATGGTAATTTAGTTGTTCCTCTAGGTTGCATGCAAATATTAGGAAATTAGTATATTGTATTAGATTGGTTATTTGAATTTAGATTATTCATTATGGAATAATACTTATTGTACTGCAAATGGAAAATCTCTCTCTCTCCTGCTTCTCTCTCTTCTCTGCTTCTCCTCTCTTCTCTCTGCTTTTGTCTCTTCTTCTTCTTCCTCTCTTCTCTCCCCACTCCTCCTCTCCTCCTCCTCGCTCTTATTACCTCTACTCTCTAACTTTTCTCTAAGCTCTCTCATATACCCACGCCCTATAATAAAATACAACCCTGAAGAACAGCAAATAATAAGCTCCTGAGTCTGTCCAGTGACCGTCCAGAAACCCCACGGTCCCACAACACTTGGCCTGTGGGGGACACAAGAGTTTCCCAGGCCTGGGCTCTGGTGCTGTCCCTGCTGACTGAGTGCCAGAGCGGCTCCCAGCAACACCTGCCACATGTTCCTTCTCCTGCCCTCACCTCCCTGAACCACCAGCACCCACTGCAGTCCATGGTGGCATCAGAGCTGTCTCCAGCCTGTTCAAAAGGAGACAGATCACAAACAGGCACAGGGTGCCCATGGTGACATCTCAAGTCTCTCTGGGCTGCTAAAGAGCACTGAGGTCACATGAGGCCAGTGACTCCATGGTGACATGCCAGACCTCTTTCACCCTCCAAAGACTTGTGAGCTCCCAAGCACTCACCAGAGGATAACAGATGTGTCTCTACATGCCATGGAGCCCATTTGGCACAGGCACTCACCGAGGTTCCATGCTTACATCCCAGTGGTCTCTGTGATCCTAAAGAACACTGAGGTCATGTGCAATCCCAAGGGCTCCATGGTGACATTGCAGCAGTCTCTCATCTGCCAAACCACACTGACCTCACAGGCTGTCACAGGGTCTCAATGGCAACATCACAAGTGTCTCCAGGCTGCTCAGCAGCTGTGATGTCACAGGCACTCATAGGGACTCTAGGGTGACATTCCAGGGGTGTCAAAGGCTGCAAAAGAACCATGAGGTCACACACTGTTACAGGAATTCCACAGGGACATCCCAGGGGGCTCCAGGCTGCTAAAGAAGTGCTTTGCCACAGGCACTCAGAGGGGTTCCATTGTGACATGCCAGTGGTCGCCACGCTCCTAAGGAACACGGAGGTCACAGGCAGTGAAAGCAGCTCTGTGCTGACATCCCTCGTGTCTCCACCCTGCCAAAGAACTCTGATGTCACTGACACTGACAAGGGCTCCATGGTGACATCCCAGGTTTCTATGAACTACTAAAGAGCACTCAGGTCAAAAGCCCTCCCAAGGCCTCCATCCTCACATCCCAGAGGGAGACAGGTTTTTAAAGAGCCCTGAGCTCACCTGCACTCACAGGGCTTCCACGGTGGCATCACAGGGCTCTCTGGGGCTTCTAAGGAGCCAGGAGGTCCCTGGCAGTGAGAGGCACTCCGTGGTCACATCCTAGAAGAATCTGGGCTGCCAAAGAGAGGTCAGGAGCAGTCACAGGTACTCCATGGTGTGAAAAGTAAGATTCACTTTCCTGGTAAATTTCAAAACGTTTAATAAAAGACAGTAAGAGACAAACAATAAAGCCAAAGGTTGTAAAGGTCAGGTGCTTGACATACAGCCCAGAGCATATACTAACTCAGAAAACAATTTAGAAATTGCATCAATGTATTGCATATTCCTAGAGCTTCATGTACTATTCAACCTGTAAATCAACTTTTAAAAACTTTTATTTTTAACTTTTTTTTCTCCTTGGGGCTCATGCTCCTTCTTGTCAGCGCATTCCCAGATAACGAAGATCAATAAATTCCTTCCCTGGACTTCTGGTGTTAGTCACCCCTGTGCTCATCCAGACAGAATAACCCAAGAATGTGTAGAAATTCCTGGATATCTTCCCTTTTTACCATTCTCCGAGTTAGTTACATGAGCAAAAGCTTTTTACATCACCATGAAATATAGATATTTATCACATTACTATTTTTAAGTTTTGGTAAGAGCAGAACTAAAAGAAACTATATTCATACAGCAAAGTTTTCCAACATTATACACATAGCATTCATTTTAATACTTGCGAAAAGCCAATAATATAATATGTAATTATAACAACGGTGACATCACAAGGGCCTTTAATCTTCCTCCCCTCTCAGTCACCCTCAGCACGTCCCACTGCTCCCGGCAAGGGAAGGATGGAGTCTTTAGGAGCCGCCGGAGCTCCTGCCCCGTCCCTGCACGGGCAGCAGCGTGAGACCCTAAACCCGGTGTGCGGGACTCTGAACCCGCCGTGCCCCTGCCCCGCCTGCCGCCTCCATTTCTGCATCGCTCCATCGCCCCGCTGCGCTTCCTGGCTCTACCCGGGCTGAAGATAGCCGCACCGTTGCCCGGCCCCGCTGCTCGCCCAGCGCAGCCTCCTCCTCTCCCGCCATCGCCCGCAGCCGTGCCCGTGCCGCACCGTGCCCGGCCCCGCTGCTCGCCCAGCGCCGCCGCTCCTCCTCTCCCTCCCTCGCCCGCAGCCCGTGCCCGGCCGCACCGTGCCCCGGGCCCGCTGCTCGCCCAGCCGGCAGCCTTCCTCCTCTCCACGCCCGCCGCCGGGGCCCTCACCGCTCGGCTGCCGCCGGCGGGAAAAGCCCCTTCCCGTGGCTGCCCCGCGCCCACCGCCGAGCCTGAGGGGCGGCGGGCAGCAGAGAGGGAAAACAGAAGGAAAAACCAGAAATCAGAGAAACAAAAGCGGCCCCCCTGGCGGCTGGCGGAACAAGGGAGGACTAACAACTACCCACCTCTCGCCTAAGACTCCGGCCCATACCCACAGCTCCGTCTGCCGCGCCGAAAATATAAACCGCCCCCGCAGCAGAAACACAAAATTCCCTCCCCTCAGAGCGCAGAGCCAAAGCCGAAAGCCGCCAAGGGCGCCCGGCCCTGCGCTGCCGCGGCGGGCGGGGGAACTCGGGCCGGGCCGGTCGCTTCGGGCCGGGCTCTGGGGGCAGCGGGGCCGGGGCGGCGCAGTATTCTCTGAATATTCAGGAGAAGCCAATCCCTACAACATGTGCTTTGTAGCAGCGGCAGAGCCGCAGCGCCCAGCGCTCCCCATTCCCACCCCACCTGCGCCACCCCCTCACATCCAGCGACCCCCGGGAGCGAACTGGGGCTCGGGGGGAGGGGGACGGTGTGAGGGAATGGTGACCTTTTTGTTCGTTGTAAGATAGGTTATCTTGAAACCCTGACATGCAGGCTTAACATAAGTAATCTTGAAGCCCGGGGATGCGG
>NW_027636218.1:0-21811 GCF_903797595.1 Erithacus rubecula
TGTCATTCATTTTAATTTTTTTTAGAATTTTTTTGGGTTGTTTGGAAAGGTTTTTTTAAGTTTTTTAAAATTTTTTAATATTTTTTTTTAATATTTTTTTAATATATTTTTTAAACGTTTTTAAAGGACCAGGACGGGTGAGATTGGAATTATTTAATTGTTGTCATTCATTTCAATTTTTTTTTTAGAATTTTTTTTGGTTGTTTTTGAAATTTTTTTAGTTTTTTTAAATTTTTTTTTTCTTATTCTTTTTTTTATATTTTTTTAAACGTTTTTAAAGGAGCAGGACAAGTGAGATTTAAATTATTTAATTGCTGTCATTAATTTTAATTTTTTTAGAATTTTTTTGGGTTGTGTTGAAAGTTTTTTTTAAGTTTTTTTAAATTTTTTTCTATTATTTTTTATATTTTTTTAAACTTTTTTAAAGGGCCAGGACGGATCAGTGCTCATTGGGTTTTGAATTCTTGTTTAAAATTTTTCTTTTGAATTTTTTTAATATTTTCCTTTAAATGTTTTTTAATATCTTTCTATTTTCTTTTAATTTTTTTTTTTTTCTTTTTTCTAAACATTTTCATGGACAAGGATGGGTCACTTTTCAATTGTCTGCTTACTTTCATTATAATTATTTATTTATGTATTTAATTAATTCACTTCTACAATTAACTGTTGATTCTCATTTCATTCATTGATTGATTGGTTGGTTTTAATTTTTTTTTCCTTTTTTTATTGTTTTTTTTTTTAAATTATAAGGACCAGGATGAGTCAAGTTTTTAATTATCGACTTATTCTCATTTTATTTATTTACTTATTTATTTATCTGTTTATTTAATTTCTTTTTTTTTTTTTACTTTCAATTTTTTTTTTTTTTAATTTTTTTTCTTTGATTTTCAGGGGTTTTTTTTCTGCTCTAAATTTGTATTTTCCACTTTAATTTTGTGCATTTTTTTCTCTAAATTTGTAATTTTTTTCCTCTCAAATTTTGCACTTTTCCCTCTTTAAATATTTGTTCTTTTCCCCTCTAAATTTCCACTTTTTCCTCTTTTAAACTCCCCCTTTATTTAATTCCTCCATTCACCCATTTTTACCTATTTTTATTTCATTTTAATCTCATTTTTATTTCATTTTAATTTTATTTTTTACCCTCCCAGGGGCAGAAAATTGACCCCCCAGGGGCAGCGTGACCTGGATCGCATCGCTGGGCAGGTAAACCCTGAAAAAATCCTAATTTTATAAAATTAAATATTAAATTTTAAATTTTTTTTTAAATTTTTAAATTTATTCTAACCAATTTTCCTTTTTTTTTCCTCCAGGTCGCTGCTGCCAGCAAGAAGCATTGAAAGAATTAATAAATAAAGAAATAATTCAATTTATTTCGAGTGTGTCTGAATTCTACAATAACTAATTAATTTTTAAATTAAAAATTAGAGGTGGGATATTAGCCACACCTGCATTCGTAAAAAAACGTGTTAAAACTCAAAATTTTCCCTTTTTTTGGGGTAATTTTGCTTCTTGATATTTTCAGCCGCCAACTGCACTTTTATCAGGAGGTAAATGGGATAAAAAAGATATTTTTACCTCAAAATTTTAATAAAATTAAATGTTTAAACCCAAGTTTTTCCTTGGTAATCTGGGATTTTAAACTCACTTGGCCTGAAAAATAAATTAGAATTTCCTCAAGAAAAAAACTAAAATTGAAAGTTTTACCTCAGAAAATGACGGTTTTTCTGTGAAATCACGTTCTGGCCCCAAAATTTGTATTTTTTACCTCAAAAAACGAGAATTTTTCTCTCAAAAAATCGTTTTTCCCTCACGCTGTTCCCGCTCCCCTCAGGGACTGCGGGTGGGGGCGTGGCCAAGGAACAGCGGCGCGTTTTGATTGGTCGAGGGATCATAGGGGGCGTGGCCTCGAAAAAGAGCGAGAAAATCGCTAAAGAGCTGCGGCCGCCATTTTCTCGGCAGAGCGCTCTGATTGGTCGAAGCTCTTTGAGGGGGCGTGGCCTCGCAAAAGAGCGGGAAAATCTCTGAGGGAGAAGCCTCGCCGCCATTTTGTCCGCGGCGCCTCCGAGAGGCGACGATAACGGCAGCAAATGGCGGCCATGGGAGATTCCTCGGTTCTGGCAACCTTTACGCGCCCATTGGCCCCAAATTTGGGTTTTTTTACCTCAGAAAACGAGGATTTTCCGTCAAAAAAAGCGTTTTTCCCTCACGCTCTTCCCGCTCCCCTCACGGACTGCGGGTGGGGGCGTGGCCAAGGATCAACAGCGCGCTCTGATTGGTCGAAACGCCGCGAAAAAGAGCGGGAAAATCTCTGAGGGAGAAGCCGCGCCGCCATTTTGTGCGCGGCGCCTCAGGGAGGGCGGGGGCGGCGATTTGGGGCGCGGCCGCCATGGGTGAGTTCTCAGTTGGTTTTTTTTCCTCTTTAAGGCGCTTTATTTACGTTTAAAAGGTGAATTTGTCGCCTCCTCCCCGATTTGTCACCGAGCCCGCGGCGCTGGCGGAGCCGGTTCTGCCGCTCCCGCCCCTTCTCCCTCCGCCGTTCCCTCAGGGCTGCGGGGGAGAAAATCCCAATTTCCAGCGTCGTGTGAAGTTTTTAATTTCTAACCCGCTAAAAAATCCGTGAGGGACTCAACTCACCTTCCCACGAGGGAATAATAAAATTAAAATAAAAAATAAAGGGTTTTGTTTCGTCCCAGTGGCTACCAAACCCTTCGTTTTGGCCAAAATTTGCACTAATTTGGATTTTTTTAGCCCCATTTTGGCCAAAATTTGCCCTCATTTGGATATTTTTTAGCCCCATTTTGGCCTTTTTTAGCCCCATTTTGGCCCAAATTTCCCCTAATTTGGCTTTTTTTAGCCCCATTTTGGACAAAATTTGCCCTAATTTGGAATTTTTTTGGCCCCATTTTGGCCCAAATTTGCCCTAATTTGGCATTTTTTAGCCCCATTTTGGACAAAATTTAATCCCCCTTTTGGCTGTTTTATTCCCATTTTACCTGTTTTATTCCCGTTTAATCCCATTTTATGTATTTTTATTCCCATTTTGCGCTTCTTTGGGCACAACTTGGCCAATTTATTTCCATTTTATCCCATTTATTTCTATTTTATCCCATTTAATTCCCGTTTTACAGAGTTTATTCCAATTTTGCCCCATTTTATCCCAGTTTATTCCCATTTGTTCCCATTTTGCAACTCTTGGGACACAATTTGCCAGTTTATTCCATTTTATTCCCATTTTATTCCCATTTTATTCCCATTTTATTCCCATTTCCCCCCATTTTACCCCTTTATCCCAGTTTATTCCAATTTTATCCCATTTTATCCCATTTAATTCCAATTTTATCCCATTTCATCACATTTTATTCCAATTTTATCCCATTTTCTCCCATTTCCCCCCATTTTACCCCATTTTATTCTAATTTTATTTTCTTTTATTCCCATTTTATCCCATTTTCCCCCATTTTACCCCATTTTCCCCCATTTTCCCCATTTTATTTAAATTTTATTCCCATTTTCCCCATTTTATTTTAATTTTATCCCATTTCCCCCCATTTTATTTTTATTTTTATTCATATTATTTTCATTTTTATGTTATTTTATTTTATTTTTATTCCCATTTTCCCCATTTTATGTTAATTTTATTTTATTTTCCCCCATTTTATTTTATTTTATTTTATTTTATTCTCTCCCCTCCCCCGCTCGGAGCCGCTTTTGTTCCCCCCCCCCGGGCGGTTTCCATGGTAACGCCGCCCATCCCCCCCCCCCGGGCGGTTTCCATGGTAACGCCGCCCATCCCCCCCTCGGCTGGTTTCCATGGTAACGCCGCCCATCCCCCCCCGAGCGGTTTCCATGGTAACGCCGCCCATCCCCCCTCGGCTGGTTTCCATGGTAACGCCGCCCATCCCCCAACGGGGGGATGTTTTATTTTATTTTATTTTATTTTATTTTATTTTATTTTATTTTATTTTATTTTATTTTATTTTATTTTATTTTATTTTATTTTATTTTATTTCATTTTATTTCATTTTGTTTTGTTTTCTTTTACTTTGTTTTATTTAATTTTTATTTGTATTTTATTTTGTTTTGTTTTTTTATTTTTTATTTCACTTTTTTATTATTTTTAAATTTATTTATATTTTATTTATTATATTTTTATTTATTTTTATTAATTTAATTTAATTTAATTGTATTGTATTTTTTCTTATTTTCTCATTTCTTTTATTTTATTTTGTTTTATTTTATTTTATTTTATTTTACTTTATTTTATTTATTTTATTTTATTATTTTATTTTACTTTATTTTTTAAATTTAATTTCATTTTCTTTTATTTTATTATTTTCTTTTTTTTTTTTTTTTTTGCTTTATTTCATTTCATTTCATTTCATTACGTTTCATTTTAATTTATTATTTTATTTTATTTTTTATTGTTTTTAAAATTTTTTTTTTTTATTTTTTAATTTTTTTTATAGTTTTATTTTAAATATTTATTATTTCAATATTTAATTTTTCTTCTCATTTTCTTTTTATTTCAATTTTGAATTTTAATTTTTTTTTATTATTTTATTTTTTAAATTTTTCATTCCTTTATTTTTCACATTTTTCTTTTATTTCATTGTTATTTTATATTTCAATTTTTGAATTTATTTAATTTCTCATTCCTTTAATTTTATAATTTTTCATTCCTTTATTTTTTTATTTTTCTTCTGATTTCATTTTTATTTTATTTTTGAGTTGTTAAATTTTTTTAATTTTTCACTTGTTTATTTTTTTTTTAATTTTTCATTTTCCTGTGATTTTCTTTTTGCGTTTCTGAATTTTTTTAAATTTTCTTTTTATTTTCCTTCTATTTTAATTTTCACTTTTTGAATTCTTTTAATTTTTCATTTATTTATTTTTTTATTTTTCTTATATTTTTATTTTAATTTCCAATTTTTGAATTTTTAAAGTTTTCAACATTTTCTTTAAAATTTTAATTTTTTTATTTTTTAGCCCCTCCCATTTGTCAGAATTTTTTGGGTCCCAAATTTGATTTTTGATGTCCAAAAATTCCCTCAAATGTCCCCAACCCCCCCCCTCACCTTTATTTATTTTATTTTATTTTATTTTATTTTATTTTATTTTATTTTATTTTATTTTATTTTATTTTTATTTAATTTTATTTATTTTATTTTATTTTATTTTACTTTATTTTATTTAATTTTACTTTATTTTTATTTCATTTCATTTTATTTTATTTCTTTTTATTTCTTTCTATTTCATTTTATTTCACTTTTTTTCATTTTATATTTTATTTTATTTCATTTCATTTCATTGTTATTTTATTCTATTCTATTCTATCCTATTCTATTCTATTCTATTTCACATTTTATTTTATTTTGTTTTATTTTATTTTATATCTTTTTATTTCATGTTATTTCACTTTATTTCCTTTTTTTATTTTATATTTTGTTTTATTTTATTTAATTTCTTTTTTTTTTTTTTTTTTTTACTTTATTTTATTCTATTCTATTCTATTTCAAATTTTATTTTTTATTTTATTTTATTCTATTCTATTCTATTTCACATTTTATTTTATTTTATTTTATTTTATTTTGTTTTATTTTATATCTTTTTATGTCGTTATTTCACTCTATTTCCTTTTTTTAATTTTATATTTTATTTTATTTCATTTGATTTTTAAAATTTATTTTATTTTATTCTATTCTATTCTATCCTATTCTATTCTATTCTATTTCAAATTTTATTTTTTTTTTAATTTTATTTTATTCTATTCTATTCTAGTCTATTTCACATTTTATTTTTTTATTTTCTTTTCTTTTCCTTTATTTTCTTTTCTTTTATTTTACTTTATTTCATTTTATTTCACTTCATTTCATTTCCTTCCATTTCATTTCCCTTTATTTAACTTTATATTTTATTTTATTTTATTTTATTTTATTTTATTTTATTTTATTTTATTTTATTTTATTTTATCCTATTCTATTCTATTCTATTCTATTCTATTTCATATTTTATTTTATTTTATTTTATTTCATTTCATTTTATTTCATTTCATTTTATTTTATTTTATTTTATTTTATTTCATTTCATTTTATTTTATTTTTAATTTCATTTTATTTTATTTATTGTTTTTTATTTTATTTCATTCTATTTTTTTATTCTATTTAATTTAATTTAATTTTATTTTACTTTATTTCATTTTATTTTATTTCATTTCATTTCATTTCATTTCATTTTATTTTATTTTATTTTATTTTTATTCCCCCAGCCCAAGGCAGGATCTCTCCTGCCCCTCCCCCACCCCCCCCACTCAAACCCCTCCCCCTTCTCTCCTATTGGCCCATCCCCCTGCATCTCATTAGCATCTCATTATCTCCCTCATTAGCATCTTCCGCGGGGTCTCCCCGTGCGGCCGCGAGCGGGGGGCCAAAAACCCCCCAAAAAACCCCCCAAAACCCCCAAAAAAACCCCAAAAAAAACCCCGGGAGGAGGAAGAGGAGGAGGAGGAGGAGGAGGGGGAGGGGAGGACGCGATGCGGGGCCCCCCCCGCGCCCCCCCCGCGCTGCTGCGGGGGCTGCTGCTGCTCTGGGCCGCGGGCCGAGGTGAGTGCCCCTCCCCCACCCCCAAAATCCCCATCCGCCCCTCCCCCACCCCCCAAAAACCGCATGGACCCCAAAAACCGCATCCGCCCCTCCCCCACCCCCCAAAAAACCGGCATGGACCCCTCCCCCACCCCAAAAACCGCATGGATCCCAAAAACCGCATCGGCCCCTCCCCCACCCCCCAAAAACCGCATGGACCCCAAAAACCGCATCCGCCCCTCCCCCACCCCCCAAAAATCCCCATCCACCCCTCCCCCACCCCCCAAAAACCCGCATCGACCCCTCCCCCACCGCGGAATACAGCATGGACCCCAAAAACCGCATCCGCCCCTCCCCCACCCCCCAAAAACCCCCATCCGCCCCTCCCCCACCCCCCAAAAACCGCATCCGCCCCTCCCCCACCCCCCAAAAAACCGGCATGGACCCCAAAAACCGCATCGGCCCCTCCCCCACCCCCCAAAAACCGCATCCGCCCCTCCCCCACCCCCCAAAAACCGCATCCGCCCCTCCCCCACCCCCCAAAAACCGCATGGACCCCAAAAACCGCATCCGCCCCTCCCCCACCCCCCAAAAACCCGCATCGGCCCCTCCCCCACCCCAAAAACCGCATGGACCCCAAAAACCCGGCATGGACCCCTCCCCCACCCTGAAAATACCGCATGGACCCCATCCCCCACCCCAAAAACCGCATGGACCCCAAAAATCCCCATCCACCCCTCCCCCACCCCCAAAAAACCCGTATGGACCCCAAAAACCGGCATCGACCCCTCCCCCACCCTGAAATTACCGCATGGACCCCAAAAACCCGCACCTACCCCTCCCCCACCCCAAAAACCCCCATTGACCCCAAAAATACCGGCACGGACCCCTCCCCCACCCTAAAAAAAAAAACCATCCACCCCTCCCCCACCCCAAAAACCCGCATAACCCCCAAAAACCCCCATGGACCCCTCCCCCACCCCTGAACCCCCATCGACCCCCAAAACCCGCATCGGCCCCTCCCCCACCCCCCAAAATCCCGCCGCGTTTGCCGCAGCCCCTCCCCCACCCCTCCGTGTATCGCCCCCTCCCCCCCCCCCCCCCCATTTTTTTTTTTGGGGGGGGGAGTCACATCACCCCTCCCCCACCCCGATTGTCACCCCCCATCCCCAGGGGGGTGACACTGCCCCTCCCCCATCCCCGGGGGGTGACACTGCCCCTCCCCCATCCCCGGGGGGTGACACTGCCCCTCCCCCATCCCCGGGGGGTGACACTGCCCCTCCCCCCCCCGGGTGACACACACAGCGCCATTGTCCCCTCGCTGTCCCCTCATTGTCCCTTTTCCCCGGGGGTGGGGGAGGGGCGGCACAAAGTGTCCCTTTGTCCCCTCCCCCCCCTCGGGGACACGGTGACCTTGGCGCGGGGGTGGGGGAGGGGCGGGGGGGTGGGGGAGGGGATTGTGCTGAATCAGCAAAACGCGGTGTCACCTCCCCCCCCCCCCCCCATTGGTGTCACCGCGGTGGCGTTGTCATGGCAACCGTTGGGGACAGTGGGGTGTCCCTGAGGTGGCAGCGGTGTTGGGGACACGCCCTGTGATGACGTCATTGGTGTCACCCCTGTGTCATTGTCATTGTCACTGTGTCATTGTCACTGTGTCACTGTCCCTGTGTCACTGTCACTGTCCCTGTCACTGTCCCTGTCACTGTCACTGTGTCACTGTCCCTGTGTCACTGTGTCCCTGTCACTGTCCCTGTGTCACTGTCCCTGTGTCACTGTCACTGTGTCACTGTCCCTGTGTCACTGTGTCACTGTCACTGTCCCTGTGTCACTGTCCCTGTGTCCCTGTCCCTGTGTCACTGTCACTGTGTCACTGTCACTGTCCCTGTGTCACTGTCCCTGTGTCACTGTCCCTGTGTCACTGTCACTGTCCCTGTGTCACTGTCCCTGTGTCACTGTCACTGTGTCACTGTCCCTGTGTCACTGTCACTGTCCCTGTGTCCCTGTCCCTGTCACTGTCACTGTCCCTGTGTCACTGTCCCTGTCCCTGTCACTGTCCCTGTGTCACTGTCCCTGTCACTGTCCCTGTCCCTGTCACTGTCCCTGTGTCACTGTCCCTGTGTCCCTGTCACTGTCCCTGTGTCACTGTCCCTGTGTCACTGTCCCTGTGTCACTGTCACTGTCCCTGTGTCCCTCTTGGTGTCCCCCTGTCCCCCATGGTGACACAATGTCCCTTTTCCCCTGTCCCCCTGTTGTCCCCCTGTTGTCACCCTGTCCCTCTGTCAGTTTCCTGTGTCCCCTGTCCCCTATGGTGACACTTTCTCTGTGTCCCCATGTCCCCTGTCCCCAAGTGACCTCAGTGTCACCCGTTCCCTTGTCCCTGTCAGTGTCCCCTGTCTCATGGTCACCCTGTCACCTGTCACTGCCCCCTGTCACCTGTCCCTGTCCCTGTCCCCAGGTCACTCGCAGGAGGTGCAGGCTGAGAATGTCACCGTGCTGGAGGGTGGCACTGCAGAGATCACCTGTCACCTGTCCCTGTCACCTGTCCCTGTCACCTGTCCCTGTCCCTGTCCCCAGGTCACTCGCAGGAGGTGCAGGCTGAGAATGTCACCGTGCTGGAGGGTGGCACTGCAGAGATCACCTGTCACCTGTCCCCTGTCACCTGTCCCTGTCACCTGTCCCTGTCACCTGTCCCTGTGTGTGTCCCCAGGTCACTCGCAGGAGGTGCAGGCTGAGAATGTCACCGTGCTGGAGGGTGGCACTGCAGAGATCACCTGTCACCTGTCCCTGTCACCTGTCCCTGTCCCTGTCACCTGTCCCTGTCACCTGTCCCTGTCCCTGTCCCCAGGTCACTCGCAGGAGGTGCAGGCTGAGAATGTCACCGTGCTGGAGGGTGGCACTGCAGAGATCACCTGTCACCTGCACAGGTACGACGGTTCCATCGTGGTGATCCAGAACCCGGCGCGGCAAACGCTGTTCTTCAACGGGACCCGCGGTGAGGGGGGGACAGGGGGGACACTGGGGACATTGGGGACATTGGGGGGACAGGGGGGACATTGGGGGGATTGGGGACACTGGGGACACTGGGGATAGAGGGGGGATTGGGGACATTGAGGGGACATTGGGGACACTGGGGACATTGGGGGGATTGGGGACATTGGGGGAACATTGGGGACACTGGGGACATTGGGGACACTGGGGGGGACATTGGGGACACTGGGGGGGACATTGGGGACAATGGGGGGGACATTGGGGACACTGGGGACAGTGGGGGATTGGGGACAGTGGGGACATCAGGGGTGTTGGGGACATTGAGGGGATTGAGGATATTGGGGACTTGGGGACATTGAGGTGACATTGGGGACACTGAGGGCACATTGAGGACATTGTCCCTGTCACCCATGGGTGACCCTGCTGTCCCATGGGTGACACTGTGACCCCAAGGTGACACCCCTGTCCCTGTCCCAGCCCTGAAGGACGAGCGTTTCGAGCTGGAGCTGTCCCTGTGTCCCATGGGTGACTCTGTGGGTGACACTGTGACCCTGTGGGTGACACTGTGACCCCTGGGTGACCCTGCTGTCCCATGGGTGTCCCTGTCACCCATGGGTGACACCCCTGTCCCTGTCCCCAGCCCTGAAGGACGAGCGTTTCGAGCTGGGGCTGTCCCTGTGTCCCATGGGTGACCCTGTGGGTGACACTGTGACCCTGTGGGTGTCCCTGTGACCCATGGGTGACCCTGCTGTCCCATGGGTGACACTGTGACCCCAAGGTGACACCCCTGTCCCCAGTCCTGAAGGACGAGCGTTTCGAGCTGGGGCTGTCCCTGTGTCCCATGGGTGACTCTGTGGGTGACACTGTGACCCTGTGGGTGACACTGTGACCCTGTGGGTGACACTGTGACGCTGTGGGTGTCCCTGTCACCCATGGGTGACACCCCTGTCCCTGTCCCCAGCCCTGAAGGACGAGCGTTTCGAGCTGGGGCTGTGTCAGTGACCCATGGGTGACCCTGTGGGTGACACTGTGACCCCTGGGTGACCCTGCTGTCCCATGGGTGTCCCTGTCACCCATGGGTGACACCCCTGTCCCTGTCCCAGCCCTGAAGGACGAGCGTTTCGAGCTGGCCGAGTTCAGCCGGCGGCGGCTGCGGCTGCGCCTGGCGCGAGCGCGGCTGGACGACGAGGGCGGCTACTTCTGCCAGCTGTATGCAGATGACACCCACCACCAGATAGCCACGCTGACCGTGCTGGGTATGGACACCTGGGCACACCTGAGACACACCTGGGCACACCTGGATACACCTGGATACACCTGAGATAGATACAGACACACCTGGGGTCACTTCTGCCAGCTGTATGCAGATGACACCCACCACCAGATAGCCACGCTGACCGTGCTGGGTATGGACACCTGGGGACACCTGGGACACACCTGGATACACCTGGATACACCTGAGATAGATACAGGCACACCTGGGGTCACTTCTGCCAGCTGTATGCAGATGACACCCACCACCAGATAGCCACGCTGACCGTGCTGGGTATGGACACCTGGGCACACCTGGGCACACCTGGGGACACCTGGATACACCTGGGCACACCTGAGACACACCTGGGGTCACTTCTGCCAGCTGTATGCAGATGACACCCACCACCAGATAGCCACGCTGACCGTGCTGGGTATGGACACCTGGGCACACCTGGATACACCTGGGTACACCTGAGATACACCTGGGAACACCTGGGTACACCTGGGAACACCTGGATACACCTGGGTACACCTGAGATACACCTGGGAACACCTGGGTACACCTGAGATACACCTGGGAACACCTGGATACACCTGGGAACACCTGAGATACACCTGGGTACACCTGGGAACACCTGGATACACCTGGGTACACCTGGGAACACCTGAATACACCTGGGGACACCTGAGACACACCTGGATACACCTGAGATAGATACAGGCACACCTGGGGTCACTTCTGCCAGCTGTATGCAGATGACACCCACCACCAGATAGCCACACTGACCGTGCTGGGTATGGACACCTGGGCACACCTGGGACACACCTGGGCACACCTGGGATACACCTGGATACACCTGGGAACACCTGGATACACCTGAGATAGATACAGGCACACCTGGGGTCACTTCTGCCAGCTGTATGCAGATGACACCCACCACCAGATAGCCACGCTGACCGTGCTGGGTATGGACACCTGGGCACACCTGGGCACACCTGGATACACCTGGGCACACCTGGGTACACCTGGGTACACCTGAGATAGATACAGACACACCTGGGGTCACTTCTGCCAGCTGTATGCAGATGACACCCACCACCAGATAGCCACGCTGACCGTGCTGGGTATGGACACCTGGGCACACCTGGGGACACCTGGGTACACCTGGATACACCTGGGAACACCTGGGGACACACCTGAGACACACCTGGATACACCTGAGATAGATACAGGCACACCTGGGGTCACTTCTGCCAGCTGTATGCAGATGACACCCACCACCAGATAGCCACGCTGACCGTGCTGGGTATGGACACCTGGGCACACCTGGGTACACCTGGGGACACCTGGGTACACCTGGGTACACCTGAGACACACCTGGATACACCTGAGATAGATACAGGCACACCTGGGGTCACTTCTGCCAGCTGTATGCAGATGACACCCACCACCAGATAGCCACGCTCACCGTGCTGGGTATGGACACCTGGGGACACCTGGGCACACCTGGATACACCTGGGCACACCTGGATACACCTGGGATACACCTGGATACACCTGGATACACCTGAGATAGATACAGGCACACCTGGGGTCACTTCTGCCAGCTGTATGCAGATGACACCCACCACCAGATAGCCACGCTGACAGTGCTGGGTATGGACACCTGGGCACACCTGGGAACACCTGGGGACACCTGGGGACACCTGGGAACACCTGGGGGCACCTGGATACACCTGGGGACACCTGGGTACACCTGAGATACACCTGGGGGCACCTGGGTACACCTGGGGGCACCTGAGATACACCTGGGCACACCTGGAAGGAACAGGACACTTCCCACACACCCAGACCCAGATCCTCGTGTCCCCTCCCACTCCTTGGGGACACCTGAGGACACCTGAGGTCACCGGGGCACACCTGAGGACACCTGGGCACACCTGAGGTCACTCAGTGGCCGCTGCTGCCCGTCACTTCCTGTGTCACCTCCCAAAGCCACATCCCGGGGTCACCTGGGGACACACCTGGGGACACCTGGCTGTGCTTTTCTCCCCCGTGTCTCACCTGTCTCACCTGTCTCACCTGTGCAGTGCCCCCCGAGGAGCCCCAGGTGGAGGCAGCAGCTCTGGCAGTGGAGGGGGGGGAGCTGGAGCTCACCTGCCTCGTGCCCCGCGCGCGACCCCTGGCCACGCTCAGGTGGTACCGGGACCGGCGGGAGCTGCCAGGTGAGCCTCACCTGGGGGGGAGGGGCACACCTGGGGGGGATGGGGACACACCTGGGGGGGAGGGGCACACCTGGGGGGGAGGGGCACACATCTGGGGGGAGAGATACACCTGGGAGGGGCATGGGGACACACCTGGGAGGGATTTGGGGTCACCTGGGACACACCTGGGAGGGATTTGGGGGCACACATGGGGGGGAGGGAGACACACCTGGGACACACCTGGGGGGGATGGGGACACACCTGGGAGGGATTTGGGGTCACACCTGGGGAGGATTTGGGGTCACCTGGGACACACCTGTGTCACCGTGATTATCTGGGGGAGGGGGCACACCTGTGTCTTCCCAATCCTCTCTGTGTCCCCAATGTCACCTGAGTGACACCTGAGTGTTACCTGGGTGTCACCTGAGTCATGTGTGTGTCACCTGTGTCCCCAATGTCACCTGTGTCCCACTTGTCTCACCTGTGTCTCACCTGTCCCACCTCTCTTACCTATCCCACCTGTCTCACCTGTCTGTATCTCACCTGTCTCTCACCTGTATCTCACCTGTATCTCACCTGTCTCTCACCTGTCTCTCCCCTGTATCTCACCTGTATCTCACCTGTATCTCACCTCTCTCACCTGTCTCTCACCTGTGTCTCACCTGTGCAGGTGATAACACCCACAGACAGGTGGGGAAGGTGTTCTGGCAGAGCAGTGCCCCTGTCTCACCTGTGTCTCACCTGTATCTCACCTGTATCTCACCTGTATCTCACCTGTGTCTCACCTGTATCTCACCTGTCTCTCACCTGTCTCTCACCTGTCTCTCACCTGTATCTCACCTGTCTCTCACCTGTCTCTCACCTGTCTCTCACCTGTGTCTCACCTGTCTCTCACCTGTCCAGGTGATAACACCCACAGACAGGTGGGGAAGGTGTTCTGGCAGAGCAGTGCCCCTGTCTCACCTGTATCTCACCTGTGCAGGTGATAACACCCACAGGCAGGTGGGGAAGGTGTTCTGGCAGAGCAGTGCCCCTGTCTCACCTGTCTCTCACCTGTCTCTCACCTGTGCAGGTGATAACACCCACAGGCAGGTGGGGAAGGTGTTCTGGCAGAGCAGTGCCCCTGTCTCACCTGTGTCTCACCTGTGCAGGTGATAACACCCACAGGCAGGTGGGGAAGGTGTTCTGGCAGAGCAGTGCCCCTGTCTCACCTGTGTCTCACCTGTGCAGGTGATAACACCCACAGGCAGGTGGGGAAGGTGTTCTGGCAGAGCAGTGCCCCTGTCTCACCTGTGTCTCACCTGTGCAGGTGATAACACCCACGGGCAGGTGGGGAAGGTGTTCTGGCAGAGCTCCCTGCTCCGGCTCCCCGTGCAGCGCCGCGATCACGGCGCCGTCCTCACCTGCGAGGCGACACACCCGGCGCTGGGGCGGGGCCAGAGGCGGCTGACGCAGTATCAGCTGGACGTGCAGTGTGAGGGACTGGGAGGGACTGGGATAGACTGGGAGGGGATTGGGATAGACTGGGATATACTGGGAGGGACTGGGATGGGATTGGGAGGGACTGGGATAAACTGGGATGGGATTGGGAGGGACTGGGATATACTGGGAGGGGATTGGGAGGGACTGGGATAAACTGGGAGGGGATTGGGAGGGACTGGGATAAACTGGGAGGGACTGGGATAGACTGGGATAAACTGGGAGGGACTGGGATGGGATTGGGATGGACTGGGATGGACTGGGATAGACTGGGATATACTGGGAGGGACTGGGATAGACTGGGATAAACTGGGAGGGACTGGGATGGGCTTGGGAGGGACTGGGAAAAGGACTGGGAGGGACTGGGGGGACTGGGATGGACTGGGATAAACTGGGATGGGATTGGGAGGGACTGGGATAAACTGGGATGGGATTGGGAGGGACTGGGATAAACTGGGAGGGAACTGGGATGGGATGGGGATGGACTGGGAGGGAATTTGGGAGAACTGGGAGGGACTGGGAGGGGACTGGGATGAACTGGGATGGGAGTGGAGAGGATTGAGGGGCACTGGGATAAACTGGGGTGAACTGGGACAAACTGGGAGTGACCAGAACCGCTGGAGCCGTGGGCACAGGTGGCACTGGGCGTGTCCCAGGTGCCACCATGGGGGTCACAGGTGGCACTGGGCGTGTCCCAGGTGACACCAGGGGGTCATAGGTGGCACTGGGCGTGTCCCAGGTGCCACCAAAGGGTCCCAGGTGACACTGGGCGTGTCCCAGGGGGTCACAGGTGACACTGGGCGTGTCCCAGGTGCCACCAAAGGGTCACAGGTGGCACTGGGCGTGTCCCAGGTGACACCAGGGGGTCATAGGTGGCACTGGGCGTGTCCCAGGTGACACCAGGGGGATCACAGGTGGCACTGGGCGTGTCCCAGGTGCCACCAAAGGGTCACAGGTGGCACTGGGCGTGTCCCAGGGGTCACAGGTGACACTGGGCGTGTCCCAGGTGCCACCAAAGGGTCACAGGTGGCTCTGGGCGTGTCCCAGGGGGTCACAGGTGGCACTGGGCGTGTCCCAGGGGGTCACAGGTGGCACTGGGCGTGTCCCAGGTGACACCAAAGGGTCACAGGTGGCACTGGGCGTGTCCCAGGGGGTCACAGGTGGCTCTGGGCGTGTCCCAGGTGCCATCAGGGCTCCCCCCTGTCGCACACCTGTCCCCCAGGTGTGTCACCTGCCTGACCCCGCCCCCTCTCCCCCAGACCCGCCCTCCGCCCGCATCCTCCCCTCGCAGAGCGTCCTGCGCCAGGGAGACACCCTGGAGCTCACCTGTGCCACCAACGGCAACCCCCGGTGAGCACACCTGGGCACACCTGGGGACAGCTGGGGGATACTTGGGGACAGCTGGGGACACCTGGGGACACCTGGGCACACACCTGGGGACACCTGGGACACACCTGGGGACAGCTGGGGATACCTGGGATACACCTGGGCACACCTGGGGACACACCTGGGGACACCTGGGGATACCTGGGACACACCTGGGGACACACCTGGGCACACCTGGGGATACACCTGGGGACAGCTGGGGACAGCTGGGACACACCTGGGGACACCTGGGCACACCTGGGGACAGCTGGGGGATACCTGGGGATACCTGGGGGACACCTGGGGACACCTGGGGATACCTGGGACACACCTGGGCACACCTGGGGACACACCTGGGGACACCTGGGGATACCTGGGACACACCTGGGACACACCTGGGGACAGCTGGAGACAGCTGGGGATACCTGGGATACACCTGGGGTATCCATAGATACACCTGGGCAAACCTGGGGGATACCAGGGAGACACCCTGGAGCTCACCTGTGCCACCAACGGCAACCCCCGGTGAGCACACCTGGGCACACCTGGGGACACCTGGGGACATCTGGGGACACCTGGGGACACCTGGGGACACACCTGGGGACAGCTGGGGATACCTGGGGGACACCTGGGGCATCCATAGATACACCTGGGCAAACCTGGGGGATACCAGGGAGACACCCTGGAGCTCACCTGTGCCACCAACGGCAACCCCCGGTGAGCACACCTGGGCACACCTGGGGACAGCTGGGGGATACCTGGGACACAGCTAGGGACACCTGGGGGATACCTGGGGACAGCTGGGGGATACCTGGAATATCCATAGACACACCTGGGGGACAGCTGGGGACACACCTGGGACACACCTGGGCACACACCTGGGGACAGCTGGGGATACCTGGGATACACCTGGGGCATCCATAGATACACCTGGGATACACCTGGGGACACCTGGGGGATACTTGGGGACAGCTGGGGACACCTGGGCACACACCTGGGGACAGCTGGGGGATACCTGGGACACAGCTGGGGACACACCTGGGACACACCTGGGATATCCATAGACACACCTGGGGGACAGCTGGGACACACCTGGGGTATCCATAGATACACCCGGGGACACCTGGGGGACAGCTGGGGACACCTGGGCACACCTGGGATATGGGGAAACCCCAAATCTGTGGCGTTGGGACAGTGGAGACCCCAAATCAATGGGGCTGGGATTTAGGGGACCCCAAATCTGTGGGTCTGACCCCAAATCTGTGTGTTTGGTATTTAGGGTACCCCAAATCTCAGAGTATGACCCCCCATTATCCCCCCAGCCCCACGGTGACCTGGAGCCGCGGGAACGAGTCACTGCCGGGGCAAGAACCCCAAATCTGTGGGTTTGACCCCAAATCTGTGGGATTTGGGATTTAGGGCACCCCAAATCTCTGTCCCTGACCCCACTGTCCCCCCCCAGCCCCACGGTGAGCTGGAGCCGCGGGAACGAGTTGCTGCCGGGGCAAGAACCCCAAATCTGTGGGGTTTGGGATTTAGGGCACCCCAAATCTGTGGGTTTGACCCCAAATCTGTGGGTCTGACCCCAAATCTGTGGGTCTGACCCCAAATCTGTGGGGTTTGGATTTAGGGCACCCCAAATCTCAGGGTCTGACCCCATTATCCCCCCCCCAGCCCCACGGTGACCTGGAGCCGCGGGAACGAGTCGCTGCCGGGGCAAGAACCCCAAATCTGTGGGGTTTGGGATTTAGGGCACCCCAAATCTGTGGGATTTGGGATTTAGGGGACCCCAAATCTGTGGGGTTTGGATTTAGGGCACCCCAAATCTGTGGGATTTGGGATTTAGGGCACCCCAAATCTCTGTCCCTGACCTCGTTATCCCCCCCCCAGCCCCACGGTGACCTGGAGCCGCGGGAACGAGTCACTGCTGGGGCAAGAACCCCAAATCTGTGGGATTTGGGATTTAGGGTACCCCAAATCTGTGGGGTTTGGGATTTAGGGTACCCCAAATCTGTGGGTTTGGATTTAGGGCACCCCAAATCCAGTGGGGCTGGGATTTAGGGCACCCCAAATCTGTGGGGTTTGGATTTAGGGCACCCCAAATCTGTGGGTTTGGTATTTAGGGGACCCCAAATCTCAGAGTATGTCCCTATTTCCCCTCCCCCAGCCCCACGGTGACCTGGAGCCGCGGGAACGAGTCGCTGCTGGGGCAAGAACCCCAAATCTGTGGGTCTGACCCCAAATCTGTGGGTTTGACCCCAAATCTGTGGGGTTTGGGATTTAGGGCACCCCAAATCTGTGGGTTTGGATTTAGGGCACCCCAAATCTCTGTCCCTGACCCCACTGTCCCCCCCCCAGCCCCACGGTGACCTGGAGCCGCGGGAATGAGTCACTGCTGGGGCAAGAACCCCAAATCTGTGGGATTTGGGATTTAGGGGACCCCAAATCTGTGGGTCTGACCCCAAATCTGTGGGTTTGGTATTTAGGGGACCCCAAATCTGTGGGGTTTGGGATTTAGGGCACCCCAAATCTGTGGGTCTGACCCCAAATCCAATGGGGCTGGGATTTAGGGCACCCCAAATCTGTGGGTTTGGATTTAGGGTACCCCAAATCTCAGAGTATGACCCCCCATTATCCCCCCAGCCCCACGGTGACCTGGAGCCGCGGGAACGAGTCACTGCCGGGGCAAGAACCCCAAATCTGTGGGATTTGGGATTTAGGGGACCCCAAATCTGTGGGTCTGACCCCAAATCTCTGTCCCTGACCCCAAATCCAATGGGGCTGGGATTTAGGGCACCCCAAATCTGTGGGTTTGGTATTTAGGGGACCCCAAATCTCAGAGTATGTCCCTATTTCCCCTTCCCCAGCCCCACGGTGACCTGGAGCCGCGGGAACGAGTCACTGCTGGGGCAAGAACCCCAAATCTGTGGGGTTTGGGATTTAGGGCACCCCAAATCTGTGGGGTTTGGGATTTAGGGGACCCCAAATCTCTGTCCCTGACCCCGTTATCCCCCCCCCAGCCCCACGGTGACCTGGAGCCGCGGGAACGAGTCGCTGCCGCCCCGAGCCCGCGCCGAGGGCGAGCGCCTGACGCTGCCGGCGCTGAACCCGCAGGACAACGGCTCCTACACCTGCCAGGTGGGCAACGCCCACGGCAGAGCTACAGACACCTACGTGCTGGTGGTGTATGGTGAGTGACACCTGGGGACACCTGGGGGCACCTGGGGACACCTGGGCACACCTGGGGTCACCTGGGGACACCTGGGTACACCTGGGGACACCTGGGGGGCATTGGGACACACCTGGGCACACCTGGGGGCACCTGGGTACACCTGGGGGCATTGGGACACACCTGGGGTCACACCTGCCAGGTGGGCAACGCCCACGGCAGAGCTACAGACACCTACGTGCTGGTGGTGTATGGTGAGTGACACCTGGGGGCACCTGGGGACACCTGGGCACACCTGGGGGGCATTGGGACACACCTGGGGACACCTGGGGTCACCTGGGGGGCATTGGGACACACCTGGGGACACCTGGGCACACCTGGGGGGCATTGGGATACACCTGGGGACACCTGGGGGGCATTGGGACACACCTGGGGACACCTGGGGGGCATTGGGACACACCTGGGGACACCTGGGTACATTGGGATACACCTGGGGGCACCTGGGGCACACCTGGGGACACCTGGGAGTGGTTGGGACATCTGAAACATACCTGGGCACACCTGGGGGTGATTGAAGCACACCTGGGACACACCTGGGAGGGGTTGGGACACACCTGAGACACATCTGGGGGTGATTGTGACCACACCTGGTCACACCTGGGACACACCTGGGGATACTTGGGGATACTTGGGGACACACCTGGGGCACACCTGGGGACACACCTGGGACACCTGGGACACACCTGGGACACACCTGGGGATACTTGGGGACACCTGGGGACACACCTGGGGCACACCTGGGCACACCTGGGGCACACCTGGGGACACACCTGGGACACCTGGGACACACCTGGGACACACCTGGGGATACTTGGGGACACACCTGGGGACACCTGGTGGTTATTGTGTCCCCCCTGTCCCACCTGTGTCACCTGTGTCCCACCTGTGTCCCGCAGACCCGGGGGCGGTGCTGGCGGCGCAGGGGGCGGGGCCGTTCGCCGTGGTGGGCGGGGCCCTGGCGCTGCTGGTGTTCCTGCTGCTGCTCCTGCTGGGGGCGCTGCTCTGCTGCTCCGTGCGACAGAAAGGTGGGCGGGGCTTCAAAAGGGGGCGGGGCCTCGGGGGATGGGGCGGGGCTTCAAAAGGGGGCGGGGTTTGGAGGAATGGGCGTGGTGTTTGTGGGAGGGGCGTGGTTTAAAGAGTGGGTGTGGGGTTGGGTTGTAATGAAGGGGCGGGGCTGTCAAAAGGGGCGGGGCTTTGAGAAAGGGGGCGTGGTCACTGGGAGGTGGGCGGGGTTTGGAGGAATGGGCGTGGTGTTTGGGGGAGGGGCACAGTTTAAAGCGTGGGGGTGGAGTTGGGTTTGAATAAAGGGGCGGGGCTTCCAAAAGGGGCGGGTCTTTGAGAAAAGGGGTGTGGCTTCTGGAGGGGGCGGGGTTTGGAGGAATGGGCGTGGTGTTTGGGGGAGGGGCGTGGCTTAAAGTCTGTGGGTGGGGGGTGGGTTGTAATGAAGAGGGCGTGGCGCTGTGGGCGGGGTCTGGAATGGCTGGGAGAGGGGGAGGGGTGGGCGTGGTGTGTGTCCCCACCTGTCCTCACCTGTCCCAGGTGTGGCCTGGGTGTGTCCCCACCTGTCCTGGGTGTGTCCTCACCTGTCCTGGGTGTGTCCCCACCTGTCCTGGGTGTGTCCCCTCCTGTCCTGGGTGTGTCCCCACCTGTCCTGGGTGTGTCCCCTCCTGTCCTGGGTGTGTCCCCACCTGCCCTGGGTGTGTTCTCACCTGTCCTGGGTGTGTCCCCACCTGTCCTGGGTGTGTCCCCCATGTGATCTCACCTGTCCCAGGTGTGGCCTGGGTGTGTCCTCACCTGTCCCAGGTGTGGCCTGGGTGTGTCCCCACCTGTCCTGGGTGTGTCCCCCATGTGATCTCACCTGTCCCAGGTGTGGCCTGGGTGTGTCCCCACCTGTCCCAGGTGTATCTTGGGTGTGTTCTCACCTGTCCTTGTCACCAGTTTTTTACCTGACACACCAAGTCCCCACCTGTCCCTCCTGTCTCACCTGTCTCTGTGTGTCCCCACCTGTCCCCAGGTGTCTCTGTGTGTCCCCAGGTGTCTCCCCTGTCTCTCACCTGTCTCTCACCTGTCCCTCACCTGTCTCAGCTGTCTCTCACCTGTCTCACCTGTCTTTGTGTGTGTCACCTGTCTCTTAACCTGTCTCACCTGTCACCAGGTGTCTCACCTGTCCCTCCCTTGTCTCACCTGTCCCTTACCTGTCCCTGTGTGTCTCACCTGTCCCTCCCCTGTCTCACCTGTCTCACCTGTCTCTGTGTGTCACTGTGTGTCCCTGTGTGTCTCACCTCTCCCTCACCTGTCCCTGTGTGTCTCTGTGTGTCCCCAGGTGTCTTCCCTGTCCCTCCCTTGTCTCACCTATCCCTCACCTGTCCCCAGGTGTCTCCCCTGTCCCTCCCTTGTCTCACCTGTCCCTTACCTGTCTCCCCTGTCTCACCTGTCCCTGTGTGTCTCACCTGTCTCACCTGTCCCCAGGTTCGTACCTGACGCACGAGGCCAGCGCCTGTCCCTGTGTGTCCCTGTGTGTCTCTGTGTGTCCCCAGGTGTCTCACCTGTCCCCAATGTCCCTCACCTGTCTGCCCTGTCTCACCTGTCCCTTACCTGTCTCACCTGTCCCTCACCTGTCCCTGTGTGTCTCTGTGTGTCCCCAGGTGTCTCACCTGTCTCACCTGTCCCTCACCTGTCCCCAGGTGTCTCACCTGTCCCTCACCTGTCCCCA
>NW_027636217.1:0-21845 GCF_903797595.1 Erithacus rubecula
TGCTGCCCTGTGTCCCGAGTTGGTGGCTGACAGCTACAGGTGATCCTGCAGGGACGCCCATGGCATCACAACATTCTGTCATTAGTTTGCTCTGCTTTCTCCTTTTTGACAGTAGCCAAATCACTCATACTGTCAGCCAGGACAGGGACTGTGGCCACAGTTGACCACAAATTTGACATGGTCAGGAGATGCAAGCCCTGTTTCTTTCTAAGCCATCAGTGTTGCGTCTCACTACAGATAAATTTCCCGTTCTTCCTCTGCTTGGTGATTGGGTCCAACACTGAGGATGATATTACAATGCTATAAAACCACCAGCAAGGCCTGCCTGCTTGCTGAGAGCTCTTTGAGGTTTGCAGAAATAGCAGTCACAGCTGTGTGGGTTTTTACTGGGTATTCACAAAAGGCCACCATCAAGAAGAAATCTTTCCTCCCCTCTTATCATTGGATCTTTCCAGCTTTCCCTTCAGACATGATAACTCAGTAGTGTGCAGAACAATTAAACACAGGCTAGATCTATGAAAAATTAAAGAAATTTTGTCAAGAATTCAAAAGTCCCTCTAGAGCTTCAACCATTGGACATGTATATGGTATGATAAAGGAGGAAGGTCATCTAACTCACCTGTTCCCTTGTGAGCATGGCTCAGCCTCACACAGATGTAAGGTGGGAGCTGGGCCACTCTCTGGCAGGAGGAAGGGTCTCGTGCCAGCCTGGAGAGCCTGTGCACATTGCCAGGGAACAGTTCTGCCCTGCAGGTGCCCCCTGCCATGAGCTGTGCTGCTCCCAGGGCCCTGTGAAGCTGTAGGGCTGCTCAGCTGTGGGGCAGGGAGAGGAGCAGGAGGCTGCATGTGCAGCTGAGCCATTGCTGGAAGCACAGGGCTCTGAGCTCCCTGCTGTCCCAGGGCAGCCCAGAGGCCAGGCTGCTGCCCTGGGAGCTCTGTGCAAGTGGGTCAGGGTGTGCCCCTGGCCTGCCCCAAGGGGCTGCTGGCAGGAGCATGTTTTCCTGGGCAGCTATTTAGAGGTTTCCAGGAAATGTGTCCCATGGAATATGAAGCTTCAGATGCTTTAGGTTGGCATTGCAGCCTCTGTTACCCTTTGTATCTCCACTTTGCAGGTCTGTCTCCCAACAGTGCTGCCAAGAATCTTTCCAGGTCACCTCCCTCTATGCTCCTTCCCTCCAAGCCATTGCCTCCCATCCAGAAGAGCTCTCCTTCCAGGCAGCCAAGCCCAGTGTGCAGTGGAGAGGAAGAGAGAGGGAAAAATAGCATTGACTACAAAGATATCGGTAGAAACAACCAGGAGCTGAGTTCAGAGGGAAAAGGGCATGAGGTAAGGAGATCAAGCTAAGTCCTGTATGATAGATTGTCACTTTATGCACTATAGTGATTCCTAGAGAGGCTGATCTGGAACAGACACTAGACAGAGTTAAAAGAATAAACTAGGTATTTATTTAGAGGCCTTAAAAGGATACACCTTGGGCAGTAGAAGAGCCTGGCCAAAGCTAAACCCAGGATGGATCCAAGATGGATCCTGCTCACAAGTTTTTACACTTTTGTAAGCATTGGTCCATCAACATATTGGGGTTAATTGTCCAGTTACAGCTTCAGGTCACAAAGATCCATCATCCTGGTTCACTCCTTTCACTTTGCCATTGTTTATGCTTTGTGAATATCAGTTGTCCTTGATTCTCAAACTGAAATAGTAATTTTGTGTAAAACTCCACTGTGAAGAGAACCTATTGACACTTAATATGAAGTTTGGAGTCCCACACCAAGTCAGCACAGAATCAGGGAAATGTGAAAGCTAAAATTTAAAACATCAGTAGGAAGGAGTCTGAGAGCTTATCCTGTGGTGTGAGCCCAGGGAAGCAACTGAGCCAAGGAAGAGCTCAGCTGAGCACTGCACTTCAGGCTGTCTTTGCAATGGGACTGTAGTTCACACTTCATATCCTCAGCATGTACCAATTGCAAGAGAGGTCCTTCAATGGTTTCTGTGCTCTGACATGGCTCCTGCTCTGCCTTACTGCTGAGAACGCCCCAACAAGCAGTCAGAGCAGCTCAAGTTGTCTCATCTGGCCAAGCAATCCTCCTACATTCAGTAACCTATGGATATCTGGGAACCATGTCTATGTCTTGGTGGTGTTTTAAGACAATTCTGTCTGCTTGGGAAGGAAAAAGGTGTTTCCTGGAACAGTAAGGCAGTCCTGCACAGTCAGTTCCAGGTTCTCTCAGGTTCTGAGTTGTGCAGCCATGGCCTTCTGCACAGTTGTCTCTGATGCTGTTTCTCGACTTCATCAGCTTCTGGGCAGCTGTGTGCCCTGGCATGGCTTTGTCCAGAGGGAAGGGATGGGAGGTGGCCATGGGGAGAGCAGCCCAGAGCCCAGCCACACGATTGCCTTTGCAGCAGGGCCAGCACCTGCAGTTGTTTTGGGTTTGCCGTGGGGTGCAGGAGGAGGCAGGTGAACAACAGCTTTGGTAAAGAGAATGTCCAATCAAAGGCTCGTGTACTTGATGTCAGCCTTGAAGAGAAAGGGCCCAATGTATCCCTGACAGGATCTGATCCTTTCACTGGAGTTTGAACAGGTCCTGATTTGGTTCTTTAGCTGTGCCAGAAATGATGGGATACTAAGCAAGGGTGTGCATCTGCCCCCAGTGCCTCCACTCCCCTTCCTGGCCATGGCATGGGGGCCCTGGAGAAACCTGGGCTGGCAGAGACCTTCCAGAGAGCAGCAGGGCAGGGAGCTCTGCTGAACTTCCTGGATGCCAGTGAGCCTGAGATGATGGAGGTGTGGGAGCTGGAGAGCAGCGAGCATCCCGAGAGCTCAGCAGCTTCTGGGCTGAAAGGCTGCTGGGGAACTGAAAGAGGGAAGGGCAGCAGCAGAAGGAATGAGGGGCTTGAGAAAAGCAGGTTTTGACATCCTGCAGAATGGCTTTGTGGAGATGTGGCTGGAGATTTGCAGTTGCTGTGAGGTGCCTAAGGGGCAGGGATGGAACAGTGATCTAAACCCATTCCCATACCGTCCAAAAGGCCAGTGGAGGCAGTGGCACCCCTGAACATACTGATGCCAAACATGTGGATTCCAGATGTGGAGGTTCTTTCTGACCCCCAGGTGCTGTACAGACACCTAACTCCTGGAGCTCTATAGGCTCCTGCTCTGAGCTCTTAGGCTCTTACTTGTCGGGTAATCTTCTAAATAAGCAAAGCAGCTAATAGTTAAAAAAGTTATTTATTACAAAACACATCTTATTACAAAGCACATCAGTCTCAAAAGGCAATACCAAAAGCAATGGCAAGCAATGGCAAAAGCAGTAGCAATATGCAAATAGCTAGAAGCCAGAATGGCTAAAAGCAACACCTCTCCCAATAAATACTGTTATATAGCATTTTTCCAACAAGCTAAGATGCAAACTCACACCTCCACTCTTTAACCTATTGGAATTCTAGTTTCTTATATCACCAGGTTATGTATAACACTACACACAGAATCTAAGAAATGCAAGCAATATTCTTGCTCTAACTCTATTATGCTAATAATAAAAAGGAACACTGCTTCGAAGAACTCCTGCTCAAAAGGAAATACAATCCTTGCAGGGTCCACTGCTATCAAGTGCACGCATCGTAGACAGCATTTGATTATCAGTCGGGCAAACAATTCCAACACCATCCTTGCTGTCTTTTGTAGCTGATGCGGCATAACAACCCACTCCAGAATGTGCAAAGGATCAGACCATGTGTCATTCCGCTGGCCAGTGATACCTGTAGGATGTAAATCCAGATTGGTGATAAACACAGTGATATCAATGGAAGGATCTGCTTGGTATACCTGATAAGTAGAAAGACCTTGCTGCAGCCTGCTGCAGTGTGTCGGGCTACAATGACAACCCTGTGGCAAAACTTTCCATTGATATCTCTGCCCTGGCTCAGAATTGTTCACTGCAGGCATCGTAAAAAGTAATTTTGGCCTATCTTCAGGACAAGGATATTGTGAAAAAGCAATGCTTCAAGTCAATGACCAAAATGTCCCATCCAGCAGGGAGCATGGTGGGCAAAGGCATACCAGGCTGCAATGCCCCCATGCTCTCCATCACTATATTTGAACCAATTGACGAAGGGCTATCAACTTAATTTTTGGTATGGAGAACTAGTACTGCCAAACAGGGGTATCAGACAACCACCATAAAGACATCATAGGATAATTCCTACCCTTCACCTCAATAACCCTGATCAGAAATGTCTCAATTCGCACTCCCCAGGCTGCCAAACCTCCGAGTTGAATTTGAGGTGAAATGGTGCCTTGTATCATCAGAGTGCACAACATCTGTGGGTGCTGGTCGGAGATATTCATTGTGATGCATGAAAGGCAAGGAAAATACCTTTCAGCCAATTTAGTCAAAAGGATATGTTTATTTCAGTGCTGGGAGAACATGCAGGATGTCTCCAAAAGGTGTGTGTGCCCTCGGCAGTTTTTGGTCCTTCATTTATTCACAAAAATCATGCATATTCAAAAGCATCTATACACATTTATTACCTATCACCGCCGCCCTTTCCCCACTTAGTATTAAAATTAGCTGCATACTCATTGCAGCTGAGTAGTATTCCCTTGGTTTTGGGGAGGTGGTCTTCAATTTGAGTCGGAGAGTTGTAAGAGATGAAGTAAGGATCGTCTACCTCGCTCTAAACTCTCTACCTCTGTCTTGTTACCATGACTACCTGACTTGTTAGTCCCTTTATTCATTTATTGCCTTCAATGTCAAAATTTATAATTGATTGCTTTCTTTTGGCTAACTCTAAGCATTTTCTAATGTATATCAGTTTCACTTATTGTTTCCATATGTATATTTTGCTGGTTCTGCATATTATATGACCAGACTTTGTCAACTTCTAATCCCCCTGCTAGGATATATATGTTTAAGGGTTATATTCCTAACCTCTAGCTCCTAAGTTTTTCAAGATATCTACCCCATAACTCATTCCCTAAACATGCAATTCTCAAAACTATAAAATTATATTATGAATATTATGGCTCATTCCCCCCTTTTCTATAAAATTAGTAAGTTCTTTATCCTCATACTGAGGCACGGTGTCTCTTAAAGCTGCATTCAATGCTCTCGTCACTGAAGTTAGAATTGCTACTCGTTGCAATATCCTCCAATTCCAAATGAACATTTTAATAGACATAATCATACTAACACCAACTAAAATTAATAGTACAATAATTGGATGAACCAATGTGTTGAGTATTCCAGTTCCTTAAGGTGACCATCCGAAGAGTGCATCCCACCAACGGTAAGAGGTGTCTACTTCCAAACTTTTGAAAGCTCTTCTTATGATTTCTGTGTCCTGGTGTAGTGTGATCAGAGTTTTTCTCCCTTTGTTCTTAATTTCTTTGAGAATCTCCTTTAAGTCCTCATGCTTCCATAGCTGCTTGACTAAAGTCAAATTTGTCCTGATAGGTACAGGCAATATTTCCTGTACTGAAGTCAGATTTGCTTTTATATATTGGTGTGATATCACAGGTGCTTGATAAGAAAAGTCACAACCTTCAATTCTAACAAAGTTGCAAATACACAGATTGGACTGGGTTTCATTTATAGCTAATTCGTCTACCCGAATTGTGGAGCATGGTGTTCTGAGACACACACAATCCTGGCCTCTGTGCACAACTAAGGTTGTCCGGTTGGCCAAGTGAACTTCAAAGTGGCAAATGCTTTTCTCTGTATCCAGACAGGTATCTTGGTCATTATTTATGTTTCCTTCACATATAAACCCCAATTGTTTCCTCAATGTACAAGACTCTATATTAATAGTCTGCCATTTCCCTTTGGCCTTCTGTGCCCATTTCCTGTGCTCAGAAGGGAATAGGATGGCTCCTTCATGGTTCAATCCTAAGGTAATTATTGGATGTGTCAGATTCACTGATACATTATGTATAGTTAGAACAAAGGCAGTTACCATACTTGTTACAGGATCATAAGTGAAATTAACTAGGACCCACCATGACTGGAGCTCTTTTTCTAAATCAGAAGCATTATCCAAAACTATTCTGTGAATCTCCACAGGGAATGTGCCTTTACCATCTTCCCTAATAATCGAGGCATCTACGGATTGCATCCATAATTGTGCTTGTACACATCCAAGGGCTAAGGACATGTTTTCATTAGCTGCTCCCATTGCATTCATTATTAGTCCATGGTTTTCATTCTTCTATACTTTTGCACTCCGGTAACATTTTGGAAAATTTCCACTGTCTAGTACCTAAGGCTAGTAGAGAAGATTGTAGAGGTTGTTGTAATTTAACTGTGTCGCTACCAGTTGCAGCCAATTTATCCATTAACACTTCTGAGTCCATAGTGTTCAAGATTCCCAATCCTGTCCCTAGTATCCCAGTAAGATCTATTTTCTGTCTGAGCATATCAGGAGCATGTTTCTGTAACCAAGTGGTCCAATCCATAGAGGAAGTGGTAAGGATTGGGGTACATTCTTACTGTATAGCAGAAGCATTTACTTGTATTTCCATTTCTACTCGCTTCAGGGACCACTCTGGATTCAGTAATCATCTTTGGGTCCCTACTCTCTTAATAGCACAAGGTCCAATTTTGGTAATTATTGGCTGAATTGTTCTCCTTGAGGTAGTTTGGGTTTGAGTGACTGTGGTTTCTTCTGGTCTCTGGGGCAGTGGATTTTCTGCAGTCTCATCTATTTGGGGTTCAATGCAATCCTGAGTAATATTGTAATCTATTCTACACCCCTTAACTGCACACCTTCAATTTTAAGTCTAAACTCAGGACAGGTAGACAAACAGATCTCACAATATCCAGATTCAATTCCAAGTTGTTCATAGGATTCTAGTAGTACTTACGAAATCTAACCTGAACAAACGCTTATTCACAACCCCAAACCTTTCTCCCTTCCCCGACAGTTGCATTGGTAACCTTCATCATTTGGGATAACATCCTACGGGAGTAAGCGTCATAAGCTTTTCCATGGCAAAAAAATCTCCCAGTTGTACTATATATATGTGGTGTTGCATTGACTTTGGTCACAGTTATGGCCATAATCATGAGAAATACAGTTCTCCAGGCTAACATTTCTATCCAAAATCTATTCATCTTTCTCAAGTAAATTTCAAATTCGGTTCATTATCACCCAGTGTTGCTTTCAAAGAAGCTTCTGGAACCTTCTTTACTTGCATATGATGAAACCTAGCCTTCTGTTCCTTAATCTTGATTGCAGTATTAGTGGTGAGAAGCACCTGTAACACTTCTTCCCACTGAGGCTCCAGAGTCTCTTCTGTAAAAGACTTAACATACACATAATCTCCAGGTTGTGTGTCATGTACTGGGCCATCTAGTTCTCTGCTCCGAGCTCCAGCCACATGCTTCTCAATTTCTCTGAGTTGTTTGTTCAGGGCCATCATGTACCTGTGTAGGGTTTCTTCCCCTACTTGGGCCAGTGCTCCCTGTTATAACCCATATGGCCTTCCATAGAGAATCTCAAAAGGACTCAGTTTCTCTTTTGCCCTCAGTTTAGTCTGAATCCATGACAATGCTAATGGAAGAGCCTGGGGCCAAGGTAATTGAGCTTCTTGTCCTAATCTTGCAATTTGCTGTTTAATCAAAGGATTCACTTTTTCTACCTGGCCACTTGACTGAGGGTGATAGGGGGTGTGAAGTTCCCAATCTATACCAAACAGGTGACTAATTCACTTTGAAATGAAATGAAATGTGGCCCTCTGTCTGAGGATAGTGTGGCTGGAACTCCGAAGCGTGGTATCATTTCTTGTAACAGTAGTTTGGTGACCTCTCGTGCTTTGGCAGTTCTGGTAGGAAAGGCTTCTGGCCAACCTGAGAAGGTGTCTATTAACACCTATAAGTATTAGTACACCCCTTTCCTTGGAAGTGAGCTTCCCTATCCCTGTCCTTTGGGATTTTCAAATTCAGACCACATCAAGCCTTGAACCACTTGGTCTGGGGCTGTTTCTTACAGATTGGGCTGCTGACTTGCTGAGGTCTCTTCCAACTCAGCTCTCTGATGATCCTTGGACAATGCTGATCCCTATTAAAGATAAAGCACATATTTTTGGGACAGGAGACCTCCGGGACTGTACAAGACCAGCAGCTTGTTGGGTGATTAACTGCGTAATTTGAGTATTTTTAAGAAATGTCAAAGTTTTCCTACTGCAAGAGAGCAGGAATTACCTGCGATTGTACAGTGCCAGAAGAAGAAATATTGATCTTTCCCTCTGTTTGTGTCACTAATATTCAGGTTTTTCATGTCCTTCTTCATTCATGAGTTTCCACCTCTCCTATTTTAATGGCCATGTCTATCAACATCTCTTAACTAGATCAGCTGGATCTATGGCCTTCCCATTGCTCCCACATTTCCTCCTCTACCTCCACTCTGGCCATTCCAATGCCTCTCAACTGAGTATCTTCCCACTTTGAGCTTCAGGGAGTTGCCCTGTCTTTGCACTTATGTCTTTTACAATTACCTTTGTCTATATCTAAAAATATTGCTGTATGGATATCCCTTGTGGATAAGTGGGCACATCAGATGCTGCTGGGTCTTCTCATATGGCTGAGAGAAGAGTTTTGATGCTTTTAAAATTATATGATATTTACAATTTTTTATGTTGGCCATGGAGAGAAACTTTCTGTGCCTCTGAGTCTCACCAGTTCCTGACCCCCAAAGATCCAAAACTAAAACATTGCTGATGTCCCTTCCAGACTCAGGTCCCTGATGATACCAGGATGGTGCTACTCCCAATTCTGGAATGGGCTGGAGCAGATGTTTATAGGACAGGAGCCCTGGGGCTGTAGAGGACCAGACACTTGCAAAGGGCATGAGCACAACTCATTAGCTGGGTTACTTGAGTATTTAAGAAATGTCAAATGTTTCCCACCAGGAGATAACAGAAACTTCTTGGAAGTGTACTGAGGCAGGAGAAGAAACACTGCCCTTCACCTCTACCATGTGTTACCATTGCACTCTTCCCCTCTGTGTTACCATTATACTGTCTATTGTTTCATGTCCCTCTTCATTTGGGTGTTTCCACCTCTCCTGTTTAAATGTCTATGTCTAAGGACATCTCTTCACTAGACCAGCTGGTTCTATGGCCTTCCCATTGCTCCCAGATTTCCTCTTCCAGTTCTTTAATCATTCCACATCAGTCAACATCTTAATTGTGTTCATATTTATCACAAATCACCCTTTCTAATGTCTTTGTTTAAAATTATTCCTGTAATAAATCCCTTGTGCATGGTGGATACATTAGATACTGCTTTGACATTGCACACAGCTGAGGGAAGAATTTTGATGTTTATCAAATTATATCATTGTTGTATTTTTTATGTTGGCCATGAAGAGAAACTTTCTGTGCCTCTGAGTCTCACCCGTTCCTGACCCCAAAGGACACAAACTGCAATGCTGGCCCTTGCACCTCCCTCCATGACCACAGCAGAGTTCCCTTGTCCCAGAAAGTGCCTGGCACTGCAGGGATGAAGGAAACAGGGCAGGCTGTGGGGATCAGGGGCAGGGCACAGCCAGGAATTTGGAATGGTTGTGAGCCCAGGGCAGCAGCCAGCCCTTGGCCTTGGTGAACCTCATCCCATTGTCCTGGGCCCATGGCTCCAGCCTGTGCAGATCCCTCTGCAGAGCTTCCTGCCCTGCAGCACAGCCACACTCCCAGCCAGCCTGGGCTCACCTGGCATCTGACTGAGGGTGCCCTCGATGGCCTCATCCAGATCAGCAAGAAAGAGACTGAACTGCCCTGGCCCCAATCCTGAGCTCTGGGGACAGCCCTGGATGTGGCTCCATTCCCCAGCACTCCTTGGGCTGGGCTTCTGGTTTTTTTTTATGGAGCTGTGTGTCACGGTGTGACTAAAGGCTTTGCCAATTTTAAATATTTAATTTTTTTTAGAGATAGGATTTAGGAGTAAAGACAACGCAGGCTCAAAACTTAGAAGTACAAGAAGAAAATTTATTAATAACAGCAAGATAAAATTATTCAGAATAAGATTCCTAGATTATTCCCTCCTCCCTTCACTCCACATTTCTTATCAACCACATACAGAGAACACTTCAGTCAGTTATCCACTCAAATAATCATTTCAGTTCACTTAAGAGAGAAAATTTCTTTTTTCTGCTTTAGACTTCGGGGGGGTGTCTTCACCTTCACAGTCTGCATTTGCTGGTGACCTACAGAACAATGAATTTTCCTCTAATTCCCACAGTCCTTCCAGAACCATGTTATGGGTTATGATGCACACATGGGGTACTACTTTTAAAGGCAGGCTGCTGAAAAACAAAATCCTATTCACCATCTTCTCTATCACATGTCTCAGTTCATATTCCAGTCCCAAAACAGAGAGCTCAATTTCCCGAGGCAAGGAAAGTCTTCAACTCAAGCACCCATCCTCCCCAAGTATATTTCACAGTTTAAAGGAATTTTAGTGAAGTCACAATCCCCTCATAGCCCCACAAAAAAAAGGTTTTTAGCTACTTATTAGTTGCATTTTTTTAATTTCTTTCCATCAGGAACTTCATTTTCATTCCGCCGACTTTTGTGGACTTCATGCTTTATTCCTTCTTATTAAGGGAGTTCAGGAGATTAAGAATTTTATTTAGGCATTAAGAAGTTAAAATAGTATCTAGATTGTTAAGAAGAAAGCATGCAGCCAGTGTCAGGGGGTCCATGCGGCCCCGCCGAGCCAAGCCGGGCTGGACTAAGGGCTCCCTGCAGAACCGGTGCCGGGCAGGGGGGCCGAGCCGGGCCCCCGCAGAGCCAGGGCCAGGCCCCCAGCCGGGGACCCCCGCTCCTCCGGAGACCAGAAGCTGAAAGACCCAACCAGAACTTCATCCATTGTGATTTGTAAAAGCAAAATAACTTTTTCATTAGTTTCTCAGCTGTCCATCACCAAATCAGCTCTCTGACTAGTGCCAGCAGCTCACAGGAGAAGCCCCAGGAGACGGGACAGCCCCCTCCATTCCCGGACCATGTGAAGCTTTCCCTGAGAGGAAGCCAACCCTCCCCCCAAGCACGTAAAACCAACACAGAAGGAAAGCACAGAGCCCCAGTGTTTGGAAGGCAGATGAGAGCCTCTCTAGGGCAAGGCCAGCCAGACATGTCAGTAATGGCAGATTTTGTCTAGGATCAGTCTTTGCATATAGGGAATTTTGGAGGTGGAATCCCCATCTAGGCCATGGGTGCCTGGAGAAACAGGACAGTTCCTTCCATAGGAAAGAAAGCATGGAGCCTTCCCCAGTGTTTTGGGACAGATGAGAGGTGACCCTCCTGAAATCATTGCCAGCCAGATTTGTCCCGGCAATATTCCCATGGGAACAATCCCTGAATATAAGGATATTTGGCAGTGAAATCTCAGTTCTGGCCATGGGTGCCTGGAGGTGGAGGACAGTTCTTTTCCATAGGAAGGAAAACACAGAGCCATAGTGTGGATGATACAAAGGTGCCTGAAAAAGGCCCTTGGGATTTTGTGCCCTGAGATAATGAAACCTTTCATGAGAGATGCCCCCCCCCCTCCCTGCCAAAACCCCTGTTATCATTTAGGATTTCTATTGGTTTTTAACTTTACTAGATGATTGGTTTTTTCTCACCTAGAATCTTAATGTAATTGGATAGTTTTTCAACTCATAATTTACTGGTTAGAATTTCAATCCCTTTGAAACCTATAAAGACCCCTTGCTGTGCTATGTAACCGGATTTTGCTGGTAGAACCCTTCGAAGAAATAAAGCTGCTTTCAGAATCTCTACGGCAAGTCCCGGAGTCTCTGTCTCTTGCTATTCTTGTGGCTGGCACTCTGCCTCAGGAGCTCTCAGAGCGATCCGGTCTCCCGTAGCAGCCTGAGGCTGGAACCACCCTAGCCCCGGCAGCTGCACCATAGTGTTTCAGGAGCAGATGAGAAGAGCCCCTGAATGTGCCAAGGTCAACTGGACCAGTCAGGTGGTCCCTGGGACACCAACCCAGCCAGACCTATTCTGTGTTGCTTTGGTTTCATTGGGACCTGTAGTGTCACTATGGTCCCAATGATTCCATGAGGCCTTGCAGTGTCACAATGGTCTTCGTGGTTCCACAGGCCCCACAATGTCAAGTAACTCTGTTCCATGAGGCTCGCAATGTTACCATGGACCTTTGGAGATGGGGCTTTGCAGTGTCACAATGATCTCCTTTGGCTCCACAGTGTCCCAATGGACCATTGATGACATGAGGCCCTGCAATGTCACAACAGACCTTTGGTTCCATGCAGCCCTGCAGTGTCACAAAGGCCTCAATTTCACAAAGGCCCCACAGCCTCAAAATGATTCTCTTAGTTCTATGGGGACTCGCAGGGTCACAATAGTCTCACTGGTTCCATAAGGCCTCACAGTGTCACAGTGCTTTGCTTATTTCATGTGGCCTCATAGTGTCACAATGGTCTCCATGATTCTATTAGTCCCCTCAGTATCACAATGGTCTCCTTGGTTCCAGGAGGCTGTGAACTGTCTGAATGGTCTCTTCTTGGTTCCATGAAGCCTTGCAATGTCACAATTGACCTTTGGCTCCATGGAATCTCACAGTGTCACCATGGCCCCTTGGTTCCATGACACCCCAAAGTGTCAAAATGGTCTGCAGGGCTCCCATGAGGCCTTCAGTGTTACAATGGACCCTTGGTTTGATAGGGCCCCACAGTGTAGCAATGACTCGTACATTCCACGGAGCCACAGAGTGTCAGTACATTCCCCTTGGTTCCATGAGGCCCAGCAATGTCACAGTGGTTTCCATGACACCATGAGGCCCCACAGTGTCAAAATGTTCCCTTGGTTCCATGGGCCCTGTGCTGGTGCATTCCCTCCTTCCCTTCTCAGGCCACGCTCTGAGCTGAGAAATGCTCACTGGGCCTCAGCCTTGGCCAGCAGCCCCTGGGCTCAGCTCCTCTGGAGCTCAGCACAAACACTGTCTGCTCCCAGACACTGCTGCTGCCCAATGAGCTCCTGGTTCCTTTAGCAGCAGCCCTGGGACTGTTTTTGTTCCCTCAGTGGCACAACATCCCTGTTTTCCCCCTTCCAAAGAAAGCTGTGGATGTCAAGTGCGGCCAGGATGAGACATTGCTGTGTTGCTGTACGCTGAGAGTCGCGTATAATAACGACAAGGACTTCTTGAGCGTATGAGGCTAAAGAAGCATTTTATTGGAAAACCAAACCATATTTATACTGTGGTTTGCAAGTTTGGAACAGGACAGCAGTCCATTGGACAATAGGAGAAAACATCTCTTGTCACATAGCACGAGAACTGTTTCTCAGTCAACACCAGGTACTAATCTCTGTTTATTAATTCCTTTCTGTTTACCAGAAAGTTATCATCCTGGGAAAGGCTCAGGCCAGAGCTTAGAAACTGTCTCAGCCTGGGAAAAAGTTTCCCAGCCTGAGAAAAGAGAAAAAGAGCTCAGAGCCTGAAAAAGGCCTAGCAAACCTTGCCTGGGCCTTCAGTGGTGCCCATGTTGCTGTGACTGAATCCCCTCTCTTGGGGCCCTACAAACAGCACTCCACAAGGAGCCCCTTGGAGCTCTCCTGGGCCAGCACCTCCCTCCGAGTGGCGCCTCTCTGAGCCAGGAACTCTCCCGTGTGCTGCACTCGGGACATCCCGAACAACAACGGAGCCTGGGCCCATCTCCCACTCCTCGAGGCTCAACCCTTCACCTGCTGGGGAGATGCCCAAGCATTCAGAGTGAGCATTTTCTTGCCCTCCAGAGGAATTTCTCACAGGTCTCTTGCACTGACTCTCTATGTGTGTGTGCACACCTGTGCTCTGACAAATGTGGCTGAAATGCTGCTCTCTGAGGGGTTTGAGGGCCTTGGATATCCGAGTCAGTGAGGTCTGCAAGTAAGGTTAAGTCACAAGGTGTAAGCTAAGTTAAATGCTGCAAGGAGTTGTTCTTTTGCTAAGTTGTGAAGTTTAATATAAGTTGCAAGCTTAGTTAAATACTGTTAAGTGTTATTCCTCTGTTAAATAGCTACACCATAGGTTATAAATTAGTTTAAATACTGCTAAGTGCTGTTCTTTTTGCAAAACTGTGAAGTTAAAGGTATAAGTTAAGTCCTGTTAATTGTGAGCTCTCTTAAGCTTTTAGGCCATATTCCTTTTATCCTTGCCCTCACTGTCCTTTTATCACACACACCCTGACAAGCACACAGAGAGACAGTTCTCGGTTCATTTGTGGTTTGATTTTTTGTTTGTTTTTGTTGTTGCTTTGTTGCCTTGGTGTGCCTGAAGTGTCCAGTCAGGAGTAGAGTGAGTCCTGCCAAGGAACTTTGTCATGCTGTCTCTTAATATTAAATCTGTTTTTTGCTGATCCCTTGACAGGGATTTTTTAAGCGCTCTCAATCCCTTGTTCGTTACAGGGTGAAGGAACCCTGGCCCAGACTCTGGTCCTGGGGGACATGGGGATACTGCCAGGGGATCCCTGTCCCCCTTTGGAACATCCTCTGGGGTAGGCTGTGGCACAGGAGTGGGGGGACCTGTGGGGACAGGGGACCCCGCTGTGCACGAGCAGTGTTGGACTTCTCTGGGGGGAATTCTGAGGGGGGTCTGGGGTGCAGTGACCTCCCCAGTGACCTCACACAGCCCCTTTGAGGTCACACAGCCTCCTGGTTACGTCACATAGCCTCTCTGTGATGTCACATATCCTTCTGTGTTGTAAAACTGTTGCTTATGGTGTCGCACAACCTTGGCACAGTGCTGGGGAGCCCAGTGCCATCCCAGCAGTAGGGTCTCCCTCCTGCCCTGTCTATCAGCTGGTACCACCCTTGTGCTGGGCCTTGGGCTTCCTCTTCTCCCTGCTGCCTGCCTGCCCAGGGTGTCCCGGGGAGCTGCTGCATTCTAAGCCAGGGGATCTGCTCTGCTGTACTGGGCACCCCAGGGCTTCCTGAAACACCCCATAGACAGGGCAGGGGCCAGAGTGTCACAATGTTCCCTTGTTTCCATCAGGCCCCACAGGGTCACAGTGCTCCCTGTGAATCCTGAGGCCCCACATAACCCAGCCCAGTCCATTGCCATGGTTCCAGTCACACTCAGTATGATCCCAGTGCCTCCCAGTCTCTCTCAGTATATCCGAATTGCCCCCAGCATGCTCCCAGTTGTTATAAATATTTAGAGCCGAGGCCTTTATTAAAATGCAGCTCTTTTATTAAGGGGGAGTTGTGGGAAGGCCGCTGCCTGCTGCTGCCACAGAACCAGTCTCGGACATGGAGAGGAGATCCTTGTGCCATCCCATCCGTAGGCAGGATGGGGAGTTCCAGTCCTCACGTGCACGTAGAGAAGTCACTTTGGCTCAGCTTGTCTAGGGTTGTCATCTTCTTGCACTTCTTCTTAGGTAATGGCCAGTTAGATAAGGACTGCGATAGATAAGGTTGTGATTTTTCTAGCTGTCTGGTATTAGTTGTGCTTGGGTATTAGGTGTCACTTTGTTATTCTCGAGGTGTTGTTGTCTGGTTTGGACTTCTACTGAAGGGGTGTTTCTTGGGAGTTTTGGAGATCTTGCATATGGGGGCAGCGTCTTTTGATTGACAGGGAGCAGCAGCAGGCGGCCAGAAGTGAGGTGAGGAGACAGGGCGGAAGAAGGAAGTGATTGAACCAGAACTGGGATTAATTGGGGAGTACAAACAGAGGGTGAACCGGGGGATACAGAACATGCACATCAAGAACAGCAAGTAGCTCATCATTTTAACAGAGGGGACAGCTCTTAAAAATTACTTTTAACAATTTAACATCGTTGTTTACTATTTGTAACCCTTAATTTATGGCTGCTGAACTTCTTTATTTACCTCAATCCCTCCTCTTCCTTTTTGATCGGATCGTTTGACACATCAATTGGCAGTTTCAGGGTCTTCTGGGTATAATTTTTGGATTTTTTGAAATTGGTTATAAATATTTTGAGCTGCATTTATCTTTCTTTCTTTTGATTCTTCTTGGGATTTTAGCTTTAACACTGTTGCTTGCATTGGACCTGCAGTTGGGGCGATTTGGAAATTGGCTTGTACTGTGGATGTGATTAGGCGAATTGGACAGGGGAGTAAGCATGGGAGGATTGAAAGGCCAGCCAGGGAAGTTAAAACTATGAAAATTACTTTTTTCCACCAATCTCCTTTTAATGACCAAAAACTATCCCACCAATCAGTGTTGATTAGGGGCTTCCACTCTTGGGTTCACACAAAGGCCATTTTACGAATTTCTTTAGAGATATTTTTGTTAACTTGGCTTTTGTCATCAATTTCAAGGCAGCACTCAGAAGTGTTAAATTTTCCACATATGTCTCCTTCATTTGCTAACAGGTAGTCTACTGCCAACCTAATTTGGTAGACTACTGTTCAGGTCTGGGCTAGTTGTTCGCTGATATCATCCAATGCTACAGCTGTTTTATTGGAAGTAATTTCAAGAACCGCTTGTAGGCAGATGATTCTGTTTAACATGTATATTGGGGTCCTATACCCCCATGACCTGTCTTGAGCCCAGGTGGCTGGCCCATACGTTTTGATGATTTCGTCTGGAGTCCAGATTTTTCCCTTCCACTTCTGAGTACTGCTAAGATTGATGAGGGTTCTACGTTTTTGGGTGTTTCATTGTAATTGGTCACATGGAGGCACTCCTAAATGTTTTTCTGAACCTTCTTGAAGTAAAAAGAACACTGGTTTTATGACCCCCACTGTACAAATTCCAGTCCAATCACTAGGTAGCTGGGTATAGGCTTTGTCCCCACATATCCAGAACAAATATGGTGGTGCTTTCCAATTAATGGCTTGTGTATCAAGAGGGTTTTTCCAATGTTTAGATATGGACTTTATTCCCCAAAAAGTATTCCACTCTCTGTTGGGACACTCATATAAATTATAGATTTCATGATGGAGGCAACTAACTTCTTTTTTCTCTGAGGCCCAATATGTTTCTGGTTCACTGGGGACCCATTCCTTTTTTCCCCCTTTGAGTGTTCTCTTACATGACATTGCTCCTACATATGTTTTATACTTTATTCCTTTTCTTTGTATGCACTCTTCCCCAATTATTTTTGTTTTTAATTTCCACTGTTCGGTCCTTTGTTCCCCTTTCTTTGAGAGTCCTGGATTCATTTGTTTCCACCTTAAAATTTCTAGAGGGATAAGACTAATTCCTTTCCAGGGCCACACATCTGCCATTTGGGTACTTCCACACACATAACAGTTTGTTATATTTAATTCATGACTGATGTTTTCTATTATCTCAATAAACAGATTTCCCCTAGGGGGTTCATTGGCTTCGATTCTTATAGGTGTCAAGGGCTTCTCTTTAACTAGATCAGCAGCTCCCTCAAGATTTTCTATGTTTTCTATGCAAAACCATTCCCTAATAGGGCACTCCCCAGTCAGGCGTTGCCTAAAAGTGGTGGTATTTCTCGCTAGCCAATACGTATGTCTTTTCTCCTTCTTGACAGGTGTCCAATTGGGCTTTATTAAAACAAGTGGGATTCACATGGGTACGGATCTGGAGGAGGGCTTGCAGGTTTTCTCCTTCGTACACCGGGTTGTAGCATCTGGGACATGCCCTTCTGACTTTTTTGCTGATTATTAGGACTGTCAATAGTCCTATCAAGAGTCCAGTACGAATCGTGACTTTTCTTCTATTTCGCCTGGCCTTGCCTCTCTGCTGTCGGGCCTTGCTCCCCTGATGAAGTGCTTGCTCCTCCTTTTTCCCACACTTATATTAATTTTTTTGGTGCCCTACTGGGGAAATGTCCTATGAGGGAATTGGTCTTTTTAACTCTTAGTGTTTGGGGATGTGTGGTTGCAAACTTTATTGGCTACTTAAATATAATTACATAATGTGTAACATTGACTATTACATTATACCTTATATTAACGACTTCGTTAACTATTTTTAGTAAATGCTGTAACTTGTAACAGCAACTTCAATACTTTTGCACAAATACTATATACTTTACTGGTAACTTGTAACAATTTTCTTTTATGACATTTTAACAACTTTTGCTAGTAACTTTGTAACAACATTGATTTAACAGTTCATTTACACTGGTTTAATTCAACTTCTGATTTTTTTCTTTAAGGTGACTTTGAGGGTGCCGGGGTTTTGTGTAACAGTCCACTGTTGAGAGGTGGTTGCAGAGTCTGATGGAGTGCATGGGGGTGGTAAGGGTCCTTTCACGCGGGATATGTGTGTCCAGCCTTTTTCAAGGGTCTTGAAGGCAGCATGCCATCCAGTGAGCAGGACTTGGAAGGGACCTTCAAATTTGGGTGTTAAAGGAGCGTTATTCCATTATTTAATTAAAACACAATCTCCAGGTGTTATGTTATGGATGTTTGCATCAAGGGGAGAGGCTTGAGGAAGATACCCTCTTTTTCGAAAATCATCTAATGTGGTTCCAATTGTTTCTAAATATTTTTGCGTTGCTTCCTTCCCTTCCAAATATTCCCCCGTACTGTAGGGGGATAAGAGGAAGGGGAGTCCAAACATCATTTCATAAGAAGAGGCTCCTATATCTGATCTTGGTTTAGTTCTAATTCTGAGTAGAGCTAACAGAAGACATTTGAGACAATTTAGTTTAGTTTCCATAATTAATTTAGTTAGTATATTTTTGAGGGATTTATTCATCCTCTCGCTCTCCCCGAGCTTTGGGGGTGCCATGGAGTCGTGCAAACAGCCACTTTATTCCCAATGCTTTAACTAGGTCTTGCAAGGATTTTTGCAGTGAAGTGCGAGCCCCTATCCCGAATCTGCCATCCTATAAGGGGGACAATTTGTTTTAATAATATTTTTGTCACCACTTCTGCAGTTTCTTTTTTGTAGGGAAAGCTTCTACTCCAGTGGGTGAGATGGTCTACCATTACTAGCAAGTATCTATACCCTTGGGCTGAGGGCATTTTTAGTGAAATCTACTTGTATGTTCTGAAAAGGTCTCAGGGCTAACTCTCTCCCTTCCTGGTGTTGGCTTTCGCATTTGCTTTTGATTTGCTTTTTGACAGATGAGACATCCATCTGTAACGGTTTTTGCTAGACTATATACTCCAATACATACATAATATTTTAGGAAGTGGTCACAGACTGCTTGAGTTCCCCAGTGTGTTAAATCATGTATTTCACCTAACATTTTTCGAGCTAGTGCTTTATTTAAGTACCTTCTCCCATCTGGTGTTAACCATTCACCTTTCTGTCCTTGATGTAACTCTAACTTTGTCATTTCTTTATTTCCTGTTTACCATAAACTGGCTCTTGTCTTTTTTCTTCTTCACTCGGTACTGCACTACTGGTGTTAAGGATTTTTATTGACTCTTCTGCTGTTTTGGTGGTTAATTTCGCTGCTTGATCTACGGCTCGATTTCCCCACTTTTCTACTGTGTCCCCTTTTTGATGTCCCCTTACATGTACTACTGCGATTTCTTTAAGTTTCATAAGAGACTCTAGCACAGATTTAATTAAATCTTTATGAATTAACTCCTTCCCTTTTGAATTTAAGAAGGCCCCTTTCCTCCCAGATAATTACAAATGTGTTCACAATTCTGAAGGCATATTTAGAGTCTGTGTATATAGTCCCTTCCCTCTGCTCTAATAGATCTAATCCCTTCTTTAAAGCATGTATTTCACAACATTGTGCTGACCAATGGGAGGGCAATTTACCTTGGTCTACAACTTCTAGCTTGGTCTCTTCTTTCTTTTCTACCACTGCATAACCTGACAGTCTTTTACCCTCTATTACTCATGATGATCCATCAGTGAACAATACTCTCCCATACAGCAGTGGTTCATCTTCTAAATCTTCTCTTACTTTTGTTTGTAAATTTATAACTTTCTAAGCAATCATGTTCTAGATCTTCTAGCGGTTCTCCTATGAGGAAACTGCGCTGGATTGAGGCTTTTTGAAATGGTTAATTCTGAATCATTGGTGGATATTAACATGGCCTCATACTTTAGTATTCTTGCATCTGTTATCCACTGTTGTGCTTTATGGCTTAATATGGTTCTTAAATCATGAGGGGTGTGAACTATGATTTTTCCTTGGAACGTTAGCTTTTGGGCTTCTTCTATTAAAATAGCTGCAGTGGCTATGATTTGGAGACATATAGGCCACCCCCTGGCAACTGGATATAAGAGCTTTGAAAGGTATGCCATAGGCTTTCGGTGTCAGCCCCACTTTTGTTTGAGCACTCCATAGGCTATAGCTTTGTCTGCATTGATAAATAATTCAAACTCTTTTTTTAAGTCTGGAAGGCTTAAAACTGGAGCTGATGTTAATTTTGTTTTTAGATTTTCTAATTACTTTTCATCTTCTTCAGTCCATATTAGGTCTAATTGGACTAATTTTTCGTATAAAAATTTAACGTTTTGAGAATATTGGTCAATCCATAATTTGCAGTAGCCAAACAGTCCTAGTAATTTTCTGATGTCTCTTTTTGTTTTTGGTGCCAGGATTGCTAATATTCCAGATATTCTTTCAGGACTTAGTTTTTTGATCCCGCTTCTATAATATGTCCTAAATAGGTGACTTTGGGCTCCACAAATTGTAATTTGCTCTTTGAAACTTTTAAGCAAAAAGTTAAGGAGTTTGATACTCGTTTTCTTCACTGGGTTCTTGTTTTTTACTGATATCAATAGATCGTCTACATATTGCAAAATTTGTACTCCTTCTTCTGGTGCAAACAACTCTAATAGTTTTTCTAGTTCTTGCCCGAATAGATTAGGAGATTCGGTGAACCCTTGAGGTAGCCTAGTCCATCTTAGTTGCTGTTTCTTCCTACTTTCTGGATCTTCCCACTTGAAAGTGAACCAGTTTCTGCTCTCCTTAGCCAGGGGGCAGGTGCAGAAAGCATCTTTCAAATCAATTACTGTGAACCATGCATGTTCCCTTAGCACTTGGCTTAACAATGTATATGGATTTGTCACTACTGGGTGTCTTGTTCTTGTTCTTTTGTTTACTTCTCTTAGGTCTTGCACTAATCTATATTTGTTCTCTGCTTTCTTTATGGCCAGTATTGGTGTATTATGAGGGGACATGCATGGTTCCAGTATTCCCTCTGCTAGAAGGTAGGTTATAATTTGAGCTAGCCCTAGTTTACTTTCTATTGACATAGGGTATTGCTTTACTCTAATGGGCAGCCCCTCTTCATGCATGTTATATTTTAATTGGGGTTATGTCTAAGCAACCATATTTTCTTTCTTCGGCCCATACCCCTGGTTTTATTTCATTTAAATCTCTAGTGGACAGAACCATCATTTGGGCCACCATCTTTCCTTCTCTAGGCACTACCACTAATCCGAATTCAACCTGTAGGTCCCTTCTTAACAAATTTCCTTCTAACCAAGCTAAGTATATAAAATCAGCCATACTTTGCAGAAAATTACCCCTTACTTCTACTTTTTCAATTAGACTTGTTTTAAAAGGTTTTCCTTCTGCCCCCAAAACTTCACACGTCTTATTTCCTATGGTGGTACCTGACGGAAGTTTACAAAGGCTAGATTTATCTGCTCCAGTGTCTACTATAAACCTTATCTCTTCATGATGGGGACCCACTTCTAGATTTACAATGGGCTCTTCTAGATGTTTGATGGGGTCCCCTATTATAAAGAGCCCATGACCCCCCTATTCGTCTTCTCCTTCCCCTTTAACAATTTTTCCAACGCTTCTTGCTCTCGTACAATAGCATCAAACATTTTCTTGCAAAACCGCCTTATGTGTCCCTCCTCCCTGCAGTAGTAACACTTCAATGGCCCTCCAGACCTCTGTGGAGGTCTTCCTGATAGTGTGGTCCTCATTTCCCCTTCCCCAGGGACAGGCCCAGATCTTTCTCCTTTTGGTGGGTCTAGATTGTTCG
>NW_027636216.1:0-21664 GCF_903797595.1 Erithacus rubecula
AAAAAGAAAAGAAAGAAAGCCTAAAGAAAGAAAAGAAGAAAGAAAGAAAGAAAGAAAGAAAAAAACAAGAAGGACAGAAAGAAAGAAAGAAAGAAAGAAAGAAAGAAAGAAAGAAAGAAAGAAAGAAAGAAAGAAAGAAAACTGTAAATTCTTCACTGCTGTCCTTCATGGCTTATCTACTGCGATTTGCTGTTGTGATTGTTGACTAGCTGACCACTGATTTCAACACAGGGGTATAGAAGAGACAGATTGACATGAGTTTCATTAAAATTCAAGAAACCCAACTCCACAGAGAGCATGACTAACTTCCTTATACATGACAAGAATCCCCACAGATGGTTCTTCACCCTTGCTAAAGGAATTAAGTCTACCAAAAGAATCCTTGTCTATAAGCAGCCAATTCCCCAAATCTACAGCCTCATCTGCACAGAAATTCTTTATACTGTCATTCTTAAGTACCTTAGGGTAGCAGTGAAAGACAGGGAGCCAACAGGGAGTGCCGACTGCAGCCTCCACTACCCCTCAAGCATGCTGGTGGCATAGGGATGATGGGATTATAAAGTAAACATAATAAAACACAGTACTAGGGCATTCAGTGGCCACAGTGTATTTGCTTGCTTATCTTTTCCCTGTAAAAGCTGGGGATGAAATTCCTGGTACAACTGCAAAGTGCATGTCTACAAAATTGTCAGTTATTAAACCATTAAAGCAAGCCCACAAATGAATACTGAATTTAGTTTTCTATACCAATTAACTTTCCCTTTTCATATAATTCCTTTTTTTTTTTCTTTCTTTTTTTTTTTTTTTAATTGTTCTCTCGCTCTTTATACTTTCCCATCAAATCTTGGAGTTTTCCTTCTCTGCTTCCCTGAAAGTCTGCTAATAGCTGGATACATGTGTCACAGAGGATAAAAAAGAAAAAGCTTCACTTCACTTAAAAAAAAATCCCAACTCTTCTGTCCTGTTTTTCTGTCAATCAAACCAGCAGTAATTAAAGGGCAGGATAACAAAGCTTTCACCTAAAGATTACAGCAAGAAATATTTAAGAGGCACAATAGAATATTAGGGGGAAAAAAAAAAAAGTTTTTTCTGTGTTAAAAATGAGAAAATTGCTCCAAGGAACGTTGAAACATTTTAAACATTTGCTAGTGTACAGGGATATTTAAAACACATAAATTTTTAAGTCTGAAACCTTAATCTCCTGGAACTTAAAAGTTCCTCTGCATTAATCAAATTTGGTTCCTATCATATCAGGCATGGTCTCTGAGAGCTCAGCAAGTACCCTGAGCTCCATGTCATTCAGAGCATTATGAACAGATATCACATAAAGCTGTTGATTTCATAATCACAGTTTCTTTCAACGTGAGAAAGGAGAATCAATGTCTTATTCATATTAAATTATAAAAAACAATGAATGTGTCCACTCTTTCAAAAACTATCAACACTCTCAGTAGAGACAATCAATACAGGTCAACTAAAAACTTCTGGGTCAATGAACTTAATATAAAACTATCCACCCTGTTCAAAGAGAAGAAAAGGGCGCAAAAAACTACACAGGAATTTTTCAATGCTAGAAGATGACTGCACAGAATCAAGGGCATTGAATTAAGATGGAAAAACTCGTCACACTACTTAGAAAATGTCATTTCTTCCAGTTTGTCATCTCCAGATAATACTCAGCTGAAATCTCAGTACTGAGGGAGAGTAAAAAACTGTTATAAAAAGATTTTTCCCCTCAGACCTTTTTTTTTTTTTTTTTTCTGGAATTTTAGATGTTCAATTCAGCTATTCTTCCTACAGAATCCTCTGAAGAAATATTGACCTGTGGCTGGAAAAACACAACTATCTGGCATGGATGATTCTTCTGTCATATGTTGCTGCCTGCAGAGAAAAAGTGTGACTGCATCTTAAAACAAGTATGGTGGAGCAAAGTAGAGTAAGGCAATATAACTGATTGGCTGTACAGCCTTACAGAGCTGGCAGAAAAATGTCCAAACCATTCTTTGTCCACAGAACAGCAAATCCAGCTTCTTCCTTAGTGAGAGGTGCAGGGCTACGGGCCAAATCCAAGATTATCACCTCCACCATCATTTGCTGTGGCAGGGAAATGTTGTATCTCAGTTACAATCTGGATCCAAACTGAATTTAGGAAAACTAGTGACTACAGCACTGAAGAATATGTCAGTGGAAATTGTCTTCATTCATCCCTAGAAAATTTGTCCAGAACAAGAGATCTCCTCTGTCCCCTTTGTATCTGATACCTTTCTCACCAATGTTTAGAACTTCTCCCTTCCAACATTTTGGCTTGATTTTTAGTATGCTGCTTCCTGAACAAGAAGATTGCTCTTGGATCAAGACATGCTTTCACCATTCTTTGTCAGGCACCCCCCCCCATCAGCACACTGTGGATTCAGGGAGGTCCCTGGCACAGTCAAGGAAACCACACCATTTTCAAGAAGCTTGTGAAGGATATTAGCACTGGATTCCAAATCAACAACCCTATTCTAAATCAACTATCCTCTGGAGAACTTTTATCCAGTCTGCTTGGGCTTCAGGCCATGCATCTTGCTGTGGTCAGCCACTATGGAATAGCAAAGCTCTTAAACTGAGTGTAAGAAGGTAATTTGGTCAAAAGGTGGTGAAGAAGATGGTCTGTCTTGGAAAATCATCCTGGTTTTGCCCTCTGTTGTCCCCTCATTCTTTAAACTCCTTTCTTGTCACCTAAATCATCATTGCCTTCAATGAGGCTTTTCTTTTAGAATTGTGGTCAATACAGACTGTGTGGTCCAGCATCCTTTCCTAAGGGAGTATTCTTAGTCTCCAGAAGGCACCAGGCATGAAATCAATACATGCTCCAAAAGGCTCCTTAGTGAAGAAGGCTCTCTTCCCCAGCCTATAATTAATTTTTGAGCAAAAAAACCCCATATTCTAAGTGGACATAATTCACATTGAGATTAAAATATAATACCTTGATTCACATTGTCCCTGAATTCATCTTTCTCCAATTTGAATGGAGCTTTTTGTGTCACCATGTCAGGAGACAACAAACTCTAGGGTTTAAATACTGTTTAACTAGAACAATGTTGCTTTTTAAAAACAAAGTATATATTTATTTTAAAAAGGCAGAAAAACATTCTTAATCCCTCTGAGAAATCCATATTGAAAGTGCTCTGAGGTATTTTTTAACAATCTTTATCCCCTCTGTGCTACTCCTTCTTCCTGGTTGTATCCGACTGAACAGAAACGTCATGTGTTCGTAGTTCTTTCCCCTTCCTATGGAATATTTGTCTGCTTTCTTTTCTTGCAGGAAACACATTTTGTCCCTATTTGTGTTTCAAAATCCAGATATCTGTGTATTTCACTCTTTGCTTTATCCAACCACTTATTAAAAAAATAAAAAAAATAAAAAAAAAAAAAAGAGAGAGAAAAAAAGCAGTAAGTCATATTCCTTTGCTGTCAGAGAAGGCCTGATATTTCCTCCACTGAGAGAAATTCACCAGCCACTAGCTGAAAAAAGCAACCCTCCTCCCTCTGCAGCACTCCCTTTTAGCAGAACAGAGCAGAGCACAGTGTTAACACTCAGAAACTTACAGCAAACCCCAACAAGCAAACAAAACAGATGCCATCTGCCACAGTCTGGAGAGCATATTCCCTGCCAGCCTTGATTCAAGACAGCCAGAATCCATTCAACTTAAAGGCTCTAAAGGAGTTTTTTATCATGTCATGCTATATCAGTGTTTTCTTTGTAGGGGAAAAAAAAACAAACAACCAAACTCAGCTGATAGGATCAGTGTCTATTTATTTTCATATTTTTAAAGACGTTTCTTTGCTGTTTTCCTTTGAGAGTGCTGTGTACAGGTACTGAATCTTCTACACCATAACAGAAACTGATGTCCCCAAAAGGGTCAAAACTTACATTTTCAGATTTTATTATTTTCCCAAACAAACTTGTTATTTTCTTCAACCTTCCAAGAAAATTAAAACTCAGCTAATATGTGCATATACGTTGAAATTTTATGTATCTTTATCACCATATTAGGTTAATTTTTGCTATCACGTATGTATAGTTTGAAGTACAGAAATGAGGTTTATTTGTACCAGGAAATATACTAAAACAGAGAAAACTTTTAATTATCCAGTTGGCTGGAACTATTCTTGAAAGGGCCAAGTAAAAGAGTTATCTTAGATATCTTATATGCTAAACATTCTTCAAAATATGAATATCATTACCTTCTGTAATAAAATAAACGGTCAACTGTACTGGACATCTTCTTGAGTGTCTAATAACAGAAGATTTTGTCATCTGGGCATTGCTGCTTGCTGGATCCCAGCAGGAAATAATATTGTAATGTAACATGACACAAATAAAGCCTCAGCAGTTGTGAGAAGATCATCATATATCACACTATAGTGACTGCAAAAGGCAGGAAAAAGTATAAAACTAAATTTAAAGTGATGGTTAATACTTCTCTTTCCAACAGCATTTTAATAATGCTGTTGGAATTCCATAGTGGAAATCTTATATTGAATCAGATGTTCTTTGGTGGTTTATAGCTGCCTATTTACACATAGAGTGTCATCCTCTGACAGTGGAAAAAGCAAATAGCAGATAGCACTACTGGAGAGTCCTCTTCTGAATTAATGATCATGAGCAATGACAGTCCAATAACTCTAAATGACATCGGAATGTTTTGACTGTCACACAACAAGGCACACCCCTGAATGAGAAGATCTCCCTTTTTACTCCCCTTATTGGCAATACCACAAGAAGAACTCATTCCTCATCACAGCATGGGATAGGGATACCTACCACCAACTTCACTGCATTCTTTCCTAAATAATATTCCATGTTTCTCACAATTAATTTCAAAACAAAAGCAAAATTTAAAAACAAACAACCATCAAACAAACAAACAAACAAACAGACTAACAAAAAAAAACATTCAAAAACCATAAGAATATGCCTAAAATCTTACTTTTTCAAGGGACACAGCAAGTCCCAAATTAAAAGGTGTCTGAATGCAATTCACTATGTGGTGTCTAAGGAAATTACCAAAATGTTGCTAGCACTCCAATCACAATGTTTGTTGAATACTCATCAACAATGCAGGACGACTGTGTAGTTCTTATCTCTTTTCAGAGTAGAGATGTTAGTATTTTGAATGTCAGCAACTTTTCTCTTTTAATTGAGAGTCCTGAATCCAGCCTGATGTGCTAACTAAAATATTTGCATCAGGTCACAAACCTTCAGGAAGCTCTAAAATAAATAAATAAATAAATATATAAATAAATACAAATTAAGTTTATCTAATGAAGTATTTTTGTACAAAAGATGATAACTCACTGCTTGCTTAGAGTTACCAATAGAAAATCAATGTGTTTCCCAACAGCATCAGTTACAAAATTTTTACACTCTGCATGCTCGTGGGGCACTTATAAATATTACAAAAAAGAGGTATGAACAGTTGAAAGTAATCCCAGATGATTAAAAAAAATTAATAGGACTAGCATGATATTGATGTGAATATTTTGTGTTCGCTAGTACCTGGACTTAGGATTGTTTCAAGTTTTCTGTAAGCAGTATAATATGTAATATCCAATACAAATCAGTATGAAAATTTAGTAAGAGAAATATAAAGGTAGCTAGTATTAATAACTTTTCTTTTTTCAATTACAGCCTCAGTCAGGAAGTGGGAATGGCACTTTGGTGGGTGAAGCAAACGATTGTCTTTCTTCTCTGCTATTAACTTGCTAAGTCAATACAGGAAAATCACTTAGGCAAACCTTTTCAAAGTTAGATGAATAAAGTAAGGTAGTAAAATAGATGCTGCTATAAGACCAAAAAGATTCAGGGAGAACTTGAATCACCTAACAAATAATTCTGTTGTCATACTGTCCCATTCCAGAGCTGTGCATGCTCAGATAACCTCAACATAGAAATGGTGACAGACAGGGGCTTGAAGCAGAAACAATAAGAACAAGGGGACAAACTTCTTTTGTAATCCACACCAGGCTGAATCAGAGGTTTCTGCTACTGAAAGATGATGTATTGATTATATGTAAGAAAATATGGAACCTCTCAGAGCAAGACCCAGGAAACAGACTGAGAAACTCTCTTCTCCAAAATATTTAAACATACTTTTAAAATTATATGTCTTAGCTATTTTTAGTTCCAGGAAGCCATTCAAGAGCTAACTGTTCAAAAAGAACAATCTTTTTTTTTTCTTTTTTCTTTTTTTTTTCTGAAAATCCAAGTCTGAGCCTTCAGAAATCACAACATCTCAAGTCACTAAGTTCCTGCAGTACATTTTGTAAAGATGAGAGTTGTTTATAATTGCCCTTGGAGGGAGTGATTTCTGAGTCAGAGAAACACAACACTATCTATGACTATGAAGAGTTTATTTTCTTTTAATTTAGTTTGGGGTAGAAGGAAATAAAAGGGGGGTGAGCGTTTCAGCAGTTTGGATGAATATAATAAAAGATCATATAATAAAACATCTGTTAAGAACATGTGTTGGAACTCCAGGGTATATACTGAAACTAGTCAGTAATATCTGTGAGTGAATGAAAGAATGAATAAATAAGTGTATAAAATCATGATTCCTTCCATCATACCTCCCCTATGGAGCCCGCAAGGATTTTTTAAGTCTTGTCAAGTACAGAAGAACCTAACATCTCTGCAGCCTTTATTCAGTACATCTTCATATTGACAGATCTATCCAGCTAGAGAGGAGTTCAAGACTAAAGAAAATATGAAAGGCCACTGTTAAACCATGACCCAGAGAACTTTGTCAGTGAGAAAAGTCAGGGAAGGAAATTAAAAGTTCAGAGAAATTAAGTGACCTGCTCTAGAATGCCAGAGGTGGGAACTGAGCCACTGCTTAATGGTTTCTCTCTACTGGATGTGTCTCATTTCAGTAAATAGTTCATACTATCCTCTGAGAGAACAAATGTGTGCTACTATGTATGGACCTCAGTTTACTGTTCCAGAATTTCCTCGCTGACCTTGGATCATCTCCATTCCAGAGGGTCAGAGGCAATGTTTTTTCACCATTAAACAAACCCACTGCTTTACTTATGGATTCTGATGCCCTGCTGGGCACACCTCACTTGCCGTCATTTTGCTGTCTTATCAAAAATTACTTTTTCTACTTGTCATATACTAGAGACCTTCACATTAATGAATGACAGGCATGTAAGGGGACAGGAAGGAAGAAAACAATTTCCAGGTAGTGTAAAAAACACTACAGGTCCTACAGGAAGCCTATAGCAGCTACAGGAAGAGAGCTAAGATACCCAATCTCAGCTAGATATTGTTTTAGCCAAGCTTTAGCCAACAACCCATTCTTCCTCTTTTAGAAACAGGTGGCTGCAGTTAAAAGCAATACAACCCCAATCACTTACAAGCTAGTTATCTTTAAATTGTTTCCTTGAAAATTGGATGATGATGAGATATTTTCCATGTATCTTTCCCTCTTTGAATTTCTGCTCTGAGTTTCTCCTTACAGGCATGTTGCAATAGCTGCTGGCTAAAAGAAGTAGCCAAGGGAATGCAGGCATTCTCAGTTTTCATTAGGGTATTGGAAAAACAGCATTATCCTCTGTCTTTATAATTATAGTGCTGGGGGGATATTATTGCAGCTAACTCTAAAGCTAAGAAAAAATATTTTGTCACATTCCTTTCTCCACTACCTGGATGGCACTGTGGACAGACTAAACAATATACCTAGGGCTTTATGAACTTCCTAACACTGGAACACTGATGTCTTGAGAGGAAGCACACAAAAATAAGCAGCTCAAAATTAAGTAAACATTTGGTAAAATGACATTTAAGTCGATATCAAGAGGTCTAGAAAGTTTCTCTGTGCAAAAGATTCACTGACATAGTAATTTAAATCTCCAAAGTTTTCAAATTCTTTCCTTATTTCTATCCCAAAATTCCTGTACTATGAGTACACGTGAGGTTAAATAAAGAGTAATTGTAGCACAGTTCTGGTTTTTGGCCTGTAATTTAGGATCAAGCACAAAGAGAAAAAAGTTAATCAATAGTCAACTATTCACTTGAAGTTCCATGTCTTGGAAGGTTTCAGTCTCATGCTGTAGCCCAAAATCTTCCTTACTCTTCCCTACAAGTTTTCTCCTTAGTGCTTCTGTATGCTTTTTATATCCTCTGTATTTCAAAATTTAAGATCACAACGCATTAATTTTAAACTGGATCTCATTAATGAGACAACTAACTGAAAAATCAATGATCAGTTTTGAATATTATCTAGAAGCCAGGTGTTCATTTCCCACATTTTCTGGGGGCTCAGGAGAAGGTACAAGTGCTCTTTATTACATCATGCCTCTCAAGGGGTAAGGTAAATCATAAACTGCTGAGAGATATTACTGTAGCAGCTACACAAGCTGCAATTTTCCATACAGAAGCAAAAATGGAGTGCAGGACTTTTTCCTCTTGCCTTGAAAATATGCTTGAATTTTGCCTTTGAGACATCATATTTTAAAATTGGAGCATTCCTTGGTCATTAGTTTTTGGTCCTCATGATTTTGGGAAGCTGTCAGAGTGCAGGGGTGTGCACACCTCACGAGACAGACACAGAACTGGGAATGGGACACTGCCATGGTTGTTTGCAATTCTGGTTTAGGTGGGAGAAAAAACAATGATCTAGACAAAAAAGAAAAAAGGTATCGAGCACTATCACCAAACAATTTAAATGTTTATTCTGGATTTTCCCCCTCAATCTAATTGCATTTTAAAATAGAATCAGATCAAATTAAACGGTCTATTTATTTTCTCCATTTCCTATGCTCACAAAAAAAAAAAAAGAAAATAAAAAAGGGACATCTGTTGAGTTTAAAACATTTGAACGAGTACCAAAACCAGTCATATATGGGCACAGTTCTCACAGCAGAAGAGAAACAACTTTTAAAAATGCTGGCCTTGGGTTGAAGCCATTGTGTGTACTTAAACTGTTGTTACAACTGACACAAACACATGTAGGCATACACAAAACAGAATCTATTGACAAATGCAGAGTTACTAACCAAGAACGTGAAATAATATGTTTCTTTTTCAAGGAAATATCCTGTCATAGCCCAGGATTGTCTCTCTGTGCCTCTGGCACTGTTCTGTGGAAGAAACCAAGTCCTGTGAACCAGCAGTACAAACAACCTGGAGGGAGCAAAGTGGATGCAAAAAAAAAAAAAATTGGAGCAAAAAATGGTGTGATTCCATCCTTTCCATCCTGCTCCCCACCCACCTGGGCTCCCTGCTCATAACTCAGGCCTGAGACAAAAACTCAAGAGGAGGCCAGAAGGTGTCCTCAGGAAGTGCTAGAGAAATGGTATTCACCTGGTGGGCTGCCATCTCTCCCAGTGAGCATGAAACAATTTATTATTACATATACTAAACCTGGTGTAAAAGGATGAAACCATGGGGCCTTCAGGGAAATGGTGTGGGGCACCAACCTCAGCTACTGGAAGCAGCAATTTCCTCCAAAACTGGTTTGTTTGCCTTATTGGGAAGTGAATCCCTAAATTAGGATAAAGGATGTATGAAAACAGAATAACTGGCTGCCACCTTTCTTATTGAGAAGTAAAAATTGTCTGTCACAAGTTATATATGCCATAGACATAAGGTGTTTTTTTTCTTTTTTCCCTTCAGTTATTCCTTGCATTTACTTTTTTTAAACCCTGTCCCTGAACTTCACCCTTGTGAATTTGCCTTGGGCTGTATCCTCTTTTCCCAGCACAATGCCAAAAAGGTCATTTCTGGTCACTGAAGGTTGTGAGCCCAGGAAAATTCTCTTGGGGCCCATCACCCCAAGACAGAATATATAGTGGTTTCAGGAGAAGAAGCAACTATAATCCTCAAAATAGTAATTCTGTAACTCTAAAAGTATAATTTTTTGTCTTTCAATTATCAATTAATCGGGCTAGCACGACCTTTCTGAAATTGGTATTTGGATTAATCAAGAAATATTAGATGAATTCTCACACAAAGTATGAGATAATTTGTAAAATTACAGATCGTTTTAATGAGCAAAAGTCAGGATACTTCTCAGAAAACACTTCTATTATTTATAAGTGAGTAAAATGTTATTGTTGGTTGTTTTTCACTTAAACTTGCTTTAAGGAATTATATTTATTGTGGTATTTTCCATGCAATATCTGCCCAATACTGTCTTCCAGGATGAAACATTCCTGCCTGAAGTTTTAAAAACTGGCAGTATTATTATCACTTGGAAAGAGAATCCAGATATGGAAAATTTCAGTCAAAATCAGCACTGACTTTTTTTCCTAAGCTTCCTGGCTTTGTGATGCCATTTTTCCCACACCTTTTACAACCTGGGCCACCTTCTGCTGCTGATTGCATCCTTGTCATCACTCCACAGAGCTGCCAGCCCAAAGCATTCAAAAAAACCATGAAAGACTGCTGAAAACCACACCATTTTAAAATTATGGATATGAGGCTGTCCTTTTCTACCATTCAGCTGCTGACCCAAGCAAGGTGTGAGGTGATTGAGGTTGCTTTTTTTTTTTTTTTTTTTGCAAGTGTGAAAGAAAAAAAAACAACTTCTTGGTTTCCTTATAATTAAAGGTGAAGCTTGCACTGATTGACTTCTGCCTCCTATTTTGGAGCTCTGAAAGAAAAATCACATTACAACTTTAGGAAACTGTGGCTGTTAGTAAAATTTTAACAAATCAGGGCAGGAATTCAAGGCAGGGTGTTCTCTGGCCTTGTACAACCACATGAGATCTATGCAACCCCTGGCAGAGTGTGACTGCCAAGCACACAGCACTGATGAAGGTGCAGCACTGAAGTGACAGAAGACGAAATACTTGTGAAAGACGCTGGGAAAAACTTCCTTCTGATAGAAAGCTTTAATGTTTCCAGAAAGCAGGCTGGATATTAGTTGCAATTTTGCTCTTCCCTGAAAGAGTCTCACAGAATGACCTGCATGGAATTCAATTTCTTTCCCTTGAAAGGAGGCAGAATTGAGTCAACCCAGCCAGAATTTGAACCTGTGGCTCAAGGGAGTCTAAGTAATTCAACCCTTAGGCACGACTTTTAAGCCATCACCCTCCAGCATATGATAAAAGGTATTTTATAAAGAAAGGAAGTGGAATTGTAATGAGGGGAGTTTTGGGTGAATCATAAAGTGAGACAGGCTTCAGATATTTTTGGAGGGGGTCATAAAATAATTTTTTTCAGATTATGGGGATAACAGCAGGAAACAACAATTGAGTTAAAAACATCTTCCAAATACTGAGGTGATCTCAAGATTTTACACTATTTGAGAAAGTTTGAAAAGTTGTGGTGTGGGATTTTTTGGGGTTGTTTTTATGCTAGTTGCTTCCTTCTGACTTTCTGCTGTCATCTGCTCCTGAAAAGAAGCTTGACAGGAGGCAATGTTTGTAGCTCTATTTCTAACACTTCTGAAAGTGAAAATAGTGGAAACCATATGAAAAAGTTCAGTCTCTTTTCCAGTTGCAAAGTGAAGAGCTGAAAGTTCAGTAGAACGTTCGTGAAAATATTTCTAGTAGCAATTTTTTTTTATACTTTTCTTCTGAGACTCTTTCCCCTTCAATTTATACATAAAATTCATGGTGAACATGACCTTTGCTGTGGTGTTTCTTCTGCTTTTGAAGTATATTTAGGTTTCAAAAGTAAACTTTTCATTTTCTTAGAAATGCTTAAACTTTGTCCCTAAAGGGACAGCTTTTGTTTGTTTCAATCATAAAGAGTTTGGATTTTGCTCAAAATCAGGAAAACTCTCACATGATGCTATTCAATGTAACACAGATACTGATATTTCCCCTATGAAAATGTATGCACCAAATTGTATCTGGTGGAAATGAGTTCCATATTTTCAGTAAGTTTTAAATGAGCTGCCTTTGAATTTTACTGAATATTTCCATATATTTCCATTACAACAAATCAAAATAAGAGTACTTTACTCATTTCAATACATCATTTATTTATAGATACACACACTGCAGTTATTTGAGAGAGTAAAGCTGTTTTTTATGTTCACAAAGATATTCCAGGGGCTGGAGCACCTCTCCTATAGAGAGGATGTGACACCAGGGGGTGTTCAGCCTGAAAAAGAGAAGGCTCCAGGGAGAGCCTCCTTTTTGCAGCCTTTCCATCCTTGAAGGGGACATAAAAAGAGACAAAGAGTGACCATTTACATGGCCAGATAGTGACAGGACAAGGTAGAATAGTTTTAAACTATAGAGAAGATATTTAGATTAGATATTTGGAAGAAATTCCTTACTGTGAGGGTGGTGGAGCCCTGGCACAGACTGTGCAGGGAAGTCGTGGCTGCCCCATCCCTGGAAGTGCCCAAGGCCAGGCTGGACTGAGTTTGGGACAGTGGGAGGTGTCCCTGCCCATGGCAGGGGTTTGGAACAAGTTTATCTTTAGCTCAAGCCCTTTTGTGATTCCACCATTTGTATTCCTTACATCTAAAGATATTTTTTTTCTGCAATACCATATTTTTTGCCTCACCAGGTAACCAAATTGGAACACATTACTATGGGTCAGATTTTCTTTCCTTTTCTTCCATGTCTTCTACAGCTGAGCTCTTTCTGAGTGATTCTTTATGTCGACTCAAATTCATCCAAACAGGCAGGATTCCTCCAATCTCCCATCTTTAGATCCCAAAAGAATATAAGAGCAAATAAGTTTTCTCCTTCCACACTGCATTATTTCCTTTCTATCAGAAAGCTGTCCTTAGTTCTTTCACCTAATTTTGTGAAATCACTTTGGGATTCTTTGGGTTTTCTTATAGCTCTCAATGAGCTTCAAAAATTTTGAACAAAATGGATGATTTTGGACAGGACAGTTCCTCACCCAAAACCAAATACAGCTTGCCCCAAACCAGAAAGCTCCAAATAGAAATAAATAAGTAGTGACAAGTTTTAGAATGGAAATATATGTCATTTTAAGTTTCGTTTTTCGGGTTTTTTGCTTTGTTTTGTTTTTTTGTTTGTTTGTTTTTTGTTTTGATTTTGGGTTTTTTTGTTTGTTTTTTAGTTGTTTGTTTTTGTTTTTAGATTTTTTTTACCCAGGCTGCTGCATGTTCTTGTTATTGCAGTACAGTGCTTAAATAGAAAAATGTCTTTTCTCCTCCTCCTCACTCCACTGCACCAGTGAGGGGTCTGGGTGGGCACAAGGAGCTGGGAGGGGACACAGTCAGGGCAGGTGATGCCAGCTGACCACTGGGGTATTCCATAGTGCATGGTGCCATGCTCAGCATAAAAAGTTGGTCAGAAGAATAAGGAAAAAGGATTATAGTGATCTTTCAAAGTCATTGTTACATGCTACAGTAATCCCCTGCTTTCCTGGCAATTACTGAACACCATGGAAAGTGGTGGGTGAATTCCTTGTTTGTGTACATGGCTTTTGTTTTACCTTTTAAACAGACTTTATTGCACCACATAAGTTTTCTTCTTTTTTGAGTTTTTTCCTCCAGCCCACTGTGGGTGTTGGAGCAGCAGAGTGAGAAAAATGCTTCATGGGCCTTAGTTGTCACTGAGGTTAAACCAAGACAAAGAGACTCAGTCCTTGATGTTGGAAATACAATGATTAACCAGAATATTTAGTGGTAGCCCTCTAGAATCACCATGATGTTATGGATTATCCATTCTCAGCTCCAGGTCTGGGAATTTAGAAGATGGGTTTGGTTTTTTTCTTATTTTTTTGTTTTTCTGATTGCATTAATCCCTTTGTAGTCCTGTTGCTATATATTTTTATATATACACACAAAATACATTATTCTTATGAGGATCTATTATAAATATTATATTGCATTAAATAAGGACAGTGTTCAATACTCTTCCAGTGCATTTGGTTTAAAAAAGAGTGGTTTTTGAGTGGCACACACTTGGTAGAGCTGAGACTGCACCTCTCCAACACAGCCATGGCCCTCAGAGCCATGGAGTTCACCCATCAGTTTTATTATGGGTAACTCATTTGTGGCTGTGCCATGCCAGCTTGATTTGACTAGCACATATGAGCAATGGCAACACAAGCCTGATTCCTGAGCATTTAAAACTAGCTGTTGAAGGCAGATGGCATTCTCCAGTTCTCACACTGCTCTACTGTGGAGAACTAAAGTTTAAACTATCAGCTACCTGCCATTTTTGAAATTGCTGCAGATAAAAACTCTTTGATGATTTCAGATTTCTGCTGCTTGCTTGCAGGCTTACAGAGAATAATTGCTACCATAAGAAAACTACTGAAATAGACAATAAACTGATTTTGGCTGGAAGTACATTGTAATTCTGTTCTATATTGGTATGTGCTGCACCACAGAGACAAGTGTTTGTTATAAACAACAACAAAAAAAAATAGCTAAACTGAGGTGGAAGAAAAACAACCACCAGTTTAATAGTTCTGATACAATAATCTGTGAATCAGCTAACGTGGAAACTTAATTGTTGCTGAAAAGATTAAATAGGCTCTGTCTGGTATAAAGCACGTGGGGCCATATGCCATCCTGCAAGGCTGCAGAACAAAGGAACGAGGCACAACACAATCCAGAACAAAGGCCCCATCTGCAAGGGAAAAGCATTAATGTGACATGTTTCTCTTATTCTTCTTTGAGGTCTTATTGCTTTGCTATGTAAAATGTGAAGATCATCTACCCTCTGTCTTCCTCCTCCTCAGATCTTCTTCACCTACCTAGATCCATGGTACCTTTTAGTACTGGTCCCTACAATGGTACTGAAGATTTATTTCCATTGGTCAGACAACATGACCCTCAAAATTTTTCAGACTTCTTTGACTGTGGATTAAAACAAATATGTTTATTTCCATCTACCTGAAAAAGTTACGTAGCATTGACTTGCGTTTGTGTTATCATCAGAATTGAAAAAAAACCTTTTCCGAATCACAGAAAACCCAAGGTTTAAAAGCCAACCACACTGCCCAAAACCTGGTCAAATAGAACAGGTTACTTAGGACATTATCCAGCTGTACTTTTAATATTTTCAGCAAGGAAGACTCCACACTTTCTCTGTAAACTTGGGAAATCTTCCAGTGCTTGATCAATGTAAATGTCTTTTTTTTCTTCTTATGTTTAAAGGAGATGTCTTGTTATTTTTTCTTCACTTTGTGCCTGGTGGGTCCTGTCCTGTTGCTCGATGCCACTAGCATGAGTCAGGCTTTGTCTTTACACTCTGGCAACAGGTATCTAGTGACATAGATAAGATCCCCTCTGAACTGTTCAATACTACTCCAGGATACTCAACTTTTCTTGACTTCATGTCTTGAGGCTTCAGCTCTGTCACTCACGATAAACTTTATAAATGGCATAGCATCTGACTGCAAACAAAACTATTTACAACAAAATGCATCTGTTCATTCCTTTAAACCTATTTATTGCATTGATTCTAACTGTTTTAATTACTTAATCAAATATTGTATAGCCTGAAATCAAATGCCTCATGGACATCTAAGAGCACTGTACCAGCACCGTTGCATTTATTAATTTAGCATATGCTCCTCTCAAATGAAAATGTCACATTAGTTAGATAGAATCTACTTTGCATAAAATAAGTAAGTGTAAATTTTTACTAAATATATAGTTATTTGGGTTTATTGTTTCTCCTTGAAAAACACTAACACTTTTTTAACTAGTTCTCCAAATTATCTCCAGCATTGCAAAATTTTGTGAACATTGATATAGATATGTTCTCATTGATCAGATATGTTCTCAGTTTTTTTAGAGTTCTTTGGTATAAGCTATTATAAATGTTAATGAAAATATATCAGACTTAATATCAGTGGTCTAACAGGCTTCAAACATTTATTGGAGCTGAAATTATGTCAACATATTCCATAAGTACACTTTTCAACTGGTCCCAAATTCAGAAGTGAACTATGCACTAAAAATGTTTTGCCTTTTTTTTGCATTAGTATAGTCTTCACCATTTTTTCCCCAAATTCTGATCAGAAGTTCCAATGTCCCAACCCAAGTCCGTCAAAATGGATTTACCATCCCTATGCAGACTGAGGAAGTTGAAGATAACAATCAAATTCATAACACTGTCTGCATTTTTTGTCTTGGCTCTAAATGGTTGAGAATTTCCAGGTTCTGTGTTGTTAACACTCCCCTTTTCCATTGTCTCTTTGATTAATGAGTAATCTACCTGCTGTCTCTGACAACCCGAAAATTTTTAAATGGACAAGACTTAACGGAGCTTCACGGATTCTCCTTCTCATCCACATCTGCTCTGCCAGCACAAGTCCTCAAAGATTCTGCAAGAGCAGCATCCTAGCCACTGTGTCATCCTAAGACAACTTGCCAAAGCAGAAATTTATTTCTTAAATCTCCTTCCATTAATTTCTTTTTAATACCTGATAATTTTTCTTTTGAATGATAACTAATAACTGGGTAAGGAACATAAGGAAAGTTGCATTTTTATTTTGACAGAGATTGCCAGTATTAATTGTCTTTTGTTAAATCAATCCTTTCTCACTGGTAAACATCCATGGTTTTTAATGTTTTATCCTGATATATCTCCTAACCCTTCTACTGGTGCTTTGGGTCCATAATTAACAGCTTTAGAGACTTTTTAGTGTTCGGGTCCAACAGCCATTCAAAAGTGGATTCTAAACTAACTTTCCCTTTTTCCAGATGAGTCTGCAAGGATATCCTTCATATGCAGTATCCTTGCTCTCTGAAAACAGCAGAATTTTCTATAACCAGAATTCTACTGCTTCCTTCTCCCTTGTTGCTTGCTCTCCCCTTTTCCATCTCCCTCCTCATCTCTCACCATCTGCTTGACCTGCTAATGCAATTAGGACTGAATGTTCTGAACCATTGTTTTCCAGGTCCATTTTTGCTGGAAAAGTGGATGTGATACCATGTACCAATTTTATTTGCTCAGAAACCTGGCTTCATCAAGCTCTGGAGTTGCCCATTCAATCTAACAGTTTGATACTTCTAGTCCATTTACCTAATGGTCTTTTGTAGAAGTACTTGCACTCCTTTTATCCACAGGAGTAGCTAATAATAACAAAAACACATTTCCATGTCATATTGATCAATTATTGTTCATTATGTACAGGGAAGGGCTCTTGCTAAAAGAAAGTGCTAAAAGCACTGGCTCTCCAAATGTCCTGAAATGTTTAAGAGCCATTAGGCCAACCAATTCAGTTCCATCTCTTCACAAAGGCTCAAGAAACTCAAATATTGTCACTATTCAAAGAGTAGTGAATCACAGTATCTGCTGTATAGAAACCAGGTCTATACATTTTTCACGGTGAAATTGTACAACTTCCACAACAAGTAAAACATTAAAATAGTGTTTTCTACCTCTCCATAGTTTTATAATTCAAAAATCTGATTTTATAGCGATGTCCTCCTTTAATCAAAAGTTCCTAGTGTTCCCTTTTATTAAATTGAACTAGGATGTCATCCCAGGTGAAAGGAAAAAAAAAACAAAACCAAATAAACAAAAAAAGCCAACCCACAATAATCCCCCCTCCCCATGAAAAAAACCAACCATACAAACAAAACACAGAACAACAACAATGTGGGGAGGGAGAGAAGATCAGACAGAGTGCAAAACCCCACAGAATAAAAAGCACTGGCAACTGAAGAGTTAGATATTTTCCTTTTGTTTTAAAGCCAGGTTTGCTGCACATTTAAATACACCTCTATCTCATACATCCAAGTCCTCATAAAGCTGAGATTACTATGTTATGTGAGTATACACACCACCACCACCCCCACACACCTCTCTTGATATTTCCTTACTGAACCAGTATTGATTTCTTTCCTAGACCTCATTTCATATTGTGCCCTGAAAATTAAATGATCTATTTAGTTTCAATATGGCCCAGGATTCTAATTGGATTTTGAGGCAGTAATTTATGTAATATTAATGGATACTTTCAGAAAACCGCTAATTAACAGCTGACCTTTATTTTTTCCTGTGAAGAAAGAAGAAAGAAAGCAAGAAAGAAAGAAAGAAGAAAGAGAGAGACAGAAAAATAGAAATAAAATATGAAACATTAAAAAGCAAGTAGTCTGAATTTAATTAGCAAAAGCCAGCACACATCAGGGACATTTTGGGGACCATCAAAATATATTATGTATTTGATCACCTTATGCCTATAAAAATGGCTAAATAATTTAAATGCAATTCAATAAAATGTGTTTTCAATGAGAAGGTTCAGCTCTGGGTGATAGATTAAAAGCTTCATATAACCCAGAGATTTTATAAGCTAGTGGCAAACAAATTCAAAGTAAAAGATGATATTTTTGTTGCTTCTTTTATGTAGCAAGGTTTCTTCATTTTTTACTTTTTTTCTTCTTCTTTTTTTCTTTAGCATTATAAATAAATAGATTCAGAATCATTTAAATGCTTTATGAAAAGAAAAAGAGGAAGATTCAGAGCTATCACCTCATAATTAAAAGAAGAAATTCACTTGCTTGTTCAGAAGTTGTTTTGCTTCTTACTTATAGCCATGTAACCCCCTAAAAATCAAGGATTTAGGGAAATGTACCCTGGGACACCCAGAACAATACTGAACCTCACTGTGTATTTATACTTTCAATATACTCTCAAAAATTTAACATGGTAATGTTTTGGAAAACTTTCTTTAAGAAACATCTTGTTTGTATCAACAGTTATGGATCTATCTAACAAAATATTATGATGTGTAAAACTGAGAATGACTGTAACAAATACAAACTTCATTCTTCATTCATCACTGCCTTGTATTGCCTTTACACTTGTGTTGTAGCTAGTTCTTAATATTTTACACTCTAGTACTTTAATGTAAGTTGCTAAATGGAAAAGGAGATGAGCAATCAAGACCATAAATAAAAAATCCACATGTACCCTGCATCAAGATATTTATCTGCTCTAGATCTGGTCTAGTCAGACTAGTCCAAATGACTGACATGTGTGTATTTACTAATAAAAGCTAAACCTCTTCAAAACTGTTTAAAAATCATTTAAAAATTAATAAATAAGTCTTTAAAAATAAAAATGCCTGCTGTGGATAAACCAGTCCAGTGCAGTTCTTAAGTGTGAATACAAAATTGGATTTAGGGACTTCAAAGATAAGCATTGCAATAGCCAATTATTTTTCAGTCCTTTACTCTTATCATGGGATCCATGATCTCCAATTAGGCAATGGGGTGTCTGATGACTTAAACAGAAAAAAATAGATGGTCCTTTATGATGAGATTCAAGAAGACTACAAAAGAAATTTTCATGAGAGATACACAACAGAGTTTGGAATCTAATAGCACTCATATATGAGGTCTAAACAATTTATTTCTGTCAGGATGGGAACAATAACAGACAGGATTACATGAAGAACTAGGATGTCAGCACTGCAGACACACATTTAGTATCCTAAATTTTGTTTACTGAAATGGAGGTATGCATATGCCACATTTTCAAAGCAAAGAAACAATTTCTAGTATTTCTTTGGCTTCATTCCCTGAATCTTATGATTAATTGGGTCCTTGACCATTCTGCACAAGATAGTTGAAGACACTCAGAAAGAGGAAATGTGCCAATTTCTATCATCTGCATCAAAAATCCCCTGCATGAGTCAAAGAATGTCAGAGTCATAGAGAACTGACCTTTAAATTTATGGTGCCCCTCCTTTTGCTCTCAGTAGGCACCACAAGTGACCCTCAGGGACAGGGAAGTGAGGACATATAAACAGGACAGTAAATGGAGACATAAATGAGAAATTTTTGTCTGTAAAAGAACAGCACTTAAACTGAAGTGTGTTTTTTTTTTTTTCCAGAATTATCCAAATTTCTTGTTGTCTATCAATTCATCTTTCCATAATGTGTTTTTCTATGACATTACTTGTTTATTGATAGCAATTGATATTGATATTGATAGCATGTTAGACCTTAAAAAACAGTTTAACACAGATTTTTTAATACTTAAAGAATCATTTGACTCTGTAGTGTCACATATATGTATATTATGCTTTGCTCCAAGTATGATAAAGTCCAGCTTACAGTAATTATATCTGCTTACGAAACATCCTGGAGCCTAAGGAAAAATTCATCCCTTTCTATAAGAACAGCTAATCAGGGAATGGATTCTTTAAATCCTTCTAACTACACAAGTATAGTATTATTTTCCTTTCAACCAGAGATATGCTTGAAAGCATCAGCTGATATGTCCCCAAACGCTTCTTTCTGCTGTCTGAATGCATGAAAAGCAATAATCAATTGCATCAAAACTTATTTTTTCAATTAAATAAAGGATAAGTGGAAAACAGATGAATGGAGAAGTCAGGTTATTTGATCAATGTCAGACTGCAGATCAGTGGTGAAACTGGGAACAAGAGTTGTGTTTCACAGTTGCTGGCTAATGTCCTCCTAATCGTTATTTAGCACCACCTTCACTAGCAAGAAACTATAGATTGAACTTAAAAATTCTCATCAAGTTAAGACAAGATTTTTTTTCCTCATAGGTTCTGCGGTGACTAGCCAAATTTACATTTAAATGACTGAAGCCAGCGTGTTTACTTCCTCTGTTTCCATTAAAGATGGATGAGGGTTTGCTTTCAGGAAGCAGTTCCCAGATAGGCTCGCATTTTTCCTTAACTTTTTCCTCACTTCTTTAAAGTTAATAGCTGACAGGAGTGAATTGGATTTCTCTGATCCGTATTGTGACCAGGTGTTTTTACATTTTCTTAACATCCCTTTTTTTTCGGGCCAGACATTTTTCAGGGAGCAGAAACCAGGTTCAGAACCCTCCTGCCAGAGCATCAGAAATGTCACTTGAGGAGCAAAGCCGCACAATTATCGTCATTTTTCTTCACTCCTCTAAGGACTGTTTCCAGGTCGTAGACACCTATTGTGGATGCTTTGGGAATAATGAAAACCATTAACAGATTGTTAATGTGACTTGGTAACAGACCAAGCAGAGACTTATAAAACAATAAAGCTTTACAATCAATCTGATGCATAACTAGGCACTGATGGGAGCAGGTATAACATCAGCTAGGGCCAAATTTTAACTCTTCTTAACACCCTGGTGATATAGAGACACTGAAAGCTACCAGGATCAGATGCATATGTGTTTTGAGGATCACAATCTTCGGGAAGATTTTGTCAGATGATCAGCTGAAGCTGATGCAGCACCAAGTAAATGAGCCAACAGGAATCCTCTGAAACTGGGTGAGGACTGTTTGTATTCCTCCAGGGAGCAGAAATAAGAGAAGGGGTTGTGAGGCTTTGTTTTGGTTGATGTCTGGGCTTGGTTTTGATTCAGTTGTTGAGCTTTTTTTTTTTTATTGTTTCCTTCTTAAAGTTAATGCAATAAAAGACTAAAGCAGAGCTGCCATAGTATGACTGTGTGCAACTGTATGCCGTGGAAATGCTCACTAAAAGAAATCAGAAAAATCAGATTAGAAATCTATTTTAAAAACCAGATTTACTTTACTCTTTCACTGATCTGTTCTGCTGTCTTGGCAAATCACATTGTTCGTGACTGAGTTTCCTCACCTCACCCGTGTCTGATTTGACCTTGTTATATTCCATAAGAATTCCTTGCTTCCTTCCTTCATTCCTCAAATTTCTTTTTTTTTCTTTCTTTCTTTCTTTCTTTCTTTCTTTCTTTCTTTCTTTCTTTCTTTCTTTCTTTCTTTCTTTCTTTCTTT
>NW_027636215.1:0-7500 GCF_903797595.1 Erithacus rubecula
TCCCGCAGGTGAGCAGGGAGGGGGAGCTCGCCCAAATCCATCATTAGGAGCTCCGGGAGGGTTTTATTTTGCGGTCCAGGGATGTTTGGATCTTGCAGGAGCCCAAAGCCAAGCCGGAAATGGCCCTGGCAGGATCTTGTGGCTCCTCGGCTCTGGGGACCCCCGGCAGCCTGGAGGGTGCGGGAGGTTGGTGCTGAGCGGGCTCCGGGCCCCCGAGGCTGAAAGGGGCGCTGACTGCTCCAGCTGCCCTTGGGCAGCGCCACCATCAAACCCAACGCACTCAGCCCTTGTTTTCCCCAAACCAGGATTTCCCAAACCTGGGCTGCATTGAGAGGAAGAGGAGGCTGTCAGGACGTGTTCAATGGCCCAGGAGCCGCAAGCAGGTGAGGAGGAAGTCAGTGCCCCTTTCCCCCTGTGTCCTGCTCCATCTCCCAGCCCAGCACGGCCCCGGCTGCAGCACAGCCCTGGTGCGATCTCCTTGCCCTTGCCTCTGGCACAGAGGCAAATCCCATCCTCTCCTTGTTTTTCCTCCCCCAGACAAGGAGCTGAGCACGGACAGCAGGGAGGACAAATCCCCGCGGCACAGCCTCGGGCAAGAGGCCGTTTGCAGCGGCTCCACGGCGCAGGAATGCAACGGGGAGGAAAAGCCCCGCAGATCCCGCAGCAGGAGGGGCTGCAAACGCACAGCCCGGGGATCCCAGCAGGAAAGAGCCAGCCCGGGCCGGGGAGGCGGCCGGAGCTCGGAGCTGGGGCTGCGTGAGCAGCTTCACCATGGGGAGAAGCCCCACAAGTGCTCGGAATGTGGGAAGGGCTTCAGGTGGAGATGGGACATGATCAGACACCGGAGAATCCACACGGGGGAACGGCCCTACGAGTGTGGGGAGTGTGGGAAGAGATTCAGGTGGAGATGTGACCTGATCCAACACCGGAGAATCCACACAGGGGAGCGGCCCTATGAATGTGGGGAGTGTGGGCAGACATTCCGCCACAGCTCATACCTGAGTGTGCACCAGAGGAGCCACACTGGGGAGATGCCCTATGAGTGTGATAAATGCAGGAAGAGGTTTCACACCAGCTCCACTCTCCTCGGGCACTATCGCAGTCACTTGGATGAGAGGCCTTATGAGTGTCCTGACTGTGGGAAGGGCTTTAAGCAAAACTCACATCTCATCCAGCACCAGCTCATCCATAATGGGGAGAGACCCTACGAGTGTGATAAATGCAGGAAGAGGTTTCAGACCAGCTCCTGTCTCCTCCTGCACTATCGCACTCACAGGGATGAGAGGCCGTTCCGCTGCTCCAACTGCGGGAAGGGATTCAAGCACAGCTCCACCCTTGTGAGGCACTGGCGCATCCACACTGGGGAGAGACCCTACGAGTGTCCCGAGTGTGGGAAGAGCTTCTCACAGAGCTCTCACTTGACCAGACACCAACGTCGTCTCCACTGAGAGAAGCCCTGCGAGTGCCCTGAGTGTGGGAGGAGCTTTGTGCACTGCTCCAGTTCCATTCCCAGTCCCTGTCCCCATTCTCCATCCCATTGTCAGTCTTGGTCTCGATCCTGTAGTTCCAGACCCTCTCCCTTATTCCTTGTTCCCTTCATGCTCTCAGTCTTGTAGTACAGCTCCCGGTCCCCATTCTATCAGCCAAATTCCTGGTCCCTGTTCTCCTTCCGGTCCCATTCCCCCACCTGGTCCCTTTCTCAGTCCCACTGCATTATTCCCATCGGCATTCCTGGTCCCTGAACACATTCCCTGTCGCTGTCCCCTTTCCTAGTCCTATTCCCAATTCCATTCCCTATCCCTGTCTCATATTCCAGGTCTTGGTCCCTGTCGAGGTCCTTGTCCACATGACAAGTGCAGAATTCCCAGTCCCTGACCGCATTCCCATTCCCTGTCCCCATTCCCGGTCCATGCCCCATTCTACGTCTGCATTGTTATAAATTTATCTGTAATAAACTGATCAACTCCAATAAATGGAATTAATTAAGAATTTATTGAGCAAGCAGCAATAAGGAAATCAGCGCTGGGGTCCGGGGAGTCTCCGCTCCACCAGCGGCGCGCACCCCACTCCGTGTCAGTCCCTCTGTTATTTTCATCTTCTCCCGTGTCCGTGCCTTTCAGCATCTTCTCACGTTCTTTCTGTGTCTGCACAGCCAGTTGCTGGGGGCTCTGGTGGTCGTGGGGAGGAAGGCCGTGGTATTCTTCTCTTAGCCATTGGTTGACTTATTCCTTTTTTTGCAAGCATCCACAACCTGAGCACATACACATAGAGGATGTTTGTGGTTATTAGAGACATAAACTTTTAAGCAAGTTTCAGTGGTCTTTTGGCCATGTTCCCTAGTTTAGCAATGTTTGATTAGCAAAGCCTTACACATACTCTGTTACACCGGGAGTGACTGTGACTGTACTGGGGGCAACTGGGAGAACTGGGAACACACTGGACAAAACCTGGAGGAACTGGCAGCAACTGGGACTCTGCTGGGGGCAAATTGTATCATCAGAGGGAATGACTGGGAATGAGTGGGTTCATATTGGGAGCAACAGGGATCCTGCAGGCACCGATGGGGAAGTGACCAGGATCATACTGGGAGCGACTGGGCTCATACTGGGAGTGACCGGGCTCATACTGGGAGCAGCCATTCCCGGCACCGGGACCCCCGAACCCCTTTGTGGCCATCGCGCCCCTCCAGCCCCAGCACCCCCGCCGGGGTCCCGGCAATCCCAGGGGTCCCTCCCCCCTCTCGGGGTCCCGCTTTGGGGTTCTGGGGCTCTCCTCTCTCTGGGGTCCCGCTCAGGGAAGCCGCGGCTCTCCCGGGGCTCCCCCAATCCGGTGTCCCCCCGGCGGGGATCTGCCACCGGCCCCTGATCCATCTGGTCCCAGTCTGTTCAGTCTCAGTCAGGAGGATCCCAGTCCATGTGATCCCAGCCCCCATGATCCCAGTCTGGATGGTCCTGCATGGATCACACTGCCAGGGTCTGGAATTCCAGTTCCCAGTCAACAAAAGTTGTTCCTGCCTGTACTGTTTTTAGTTCTCCAATTTGAGATTTCCCAACCAAAGCACCTATTTATATCATGGCTTTAGCACCCCGATATTGTTCCCAATCCCTAACTCGTTCCTGTTCCTGATCCCATTCTCAATCTTCCTACTGTTCCCATTCCCAGACCTGTTCCTGATCCCAATCCGGTTCCTATTCCCATTCCAATCCCGATCCCATTACTGGTTCCAATCCCTATCTCGTTCCCATTCCCAATCTTCATCCCATTCTTGTTCCCATTCTCAATCCCAATCCCATTCCCATTCCCGATCTCATTCCCATTTCTGAACCCTATCTCATTTGCAATCTCGATTCCTTTCACAATACTGATTCCGTTCCTATTCCCAAACTCGATTGCATTCCCAATCTCTATTTCATTTCCATTCCCAATCCCGTTCCTGATCCTGATCCCGTTCCCATTCCCAATCCTGATCCTGTGCCCAATCCCGTTCCTACTCCCGGTCTCGCCGCTGTTTCCAGGGAATCGTTTTGATCTCAACCTTCACCCCAAACTGAGAGGGTCAAAACCCCCCAGTCCCCAAACGTTGGGGTTTGAAGTATTTGGGGTGTCCAACACCTCTGATCCTAAAATTTGGGATTCAGCCCCCCTGATCGCCAAATTCTGGGGTCAAAACCCCCCCCAAACCCAAACCCTGGGGTGTCAAACCCCTCCAGATCACAAATATTAGGATCACCTCAGCCCCCAACTGCTAACTCTGGGGTTAAATCCTCCAAATCCCCAAAATTTGGTGTCAAACCTCCCCAAGCCCCAAATCCTGAGGTGTAAAACACCCTTGACCCCAAGTTTTAGGATCAAACCCCCCCAGACCCCAAACTTTGGCGTTAAACCCCCCCAATTCCTAACCTCTGGGGTTTGAAATATTTGGGGTGTCCAACCCCTCTGATCCCAAAATTTGGGTTAAATGCCTCTGATACCCAAATTCTGTGGTCAAAAGCTCTGATCCCAAACCCTGGGGTGTCAAATCCCCCCAACTTTAGGATCAAACCTCTCCCTTCCCCAAAACTTTGGGGTCAAACCCACCAGACCCAAACCACTCCAGCCCTGAGGGACACAGCTGGGTTCATTTAGGGTTGATTTAAGGTTGATTTGGGATTCATTTGGGGTGGGGGCAGCTCCTGGTGCAATATATGCAGAGACCCTGGGTACGATGCTGGGAAAAACCCCCAAAACCCCAGTGGAATCCCAAAAACACCTGGGGAAACCTAAAAAGGGGGTTTGGGGTGGGAAAAGGAGATTTTGGGATGGAAAAGCAGATTTGGAGGGAGGAAAGGGGGAATTGGGGTGGGGATTGAGGATTTTGGGTGGGAAAAAGGATTTGGGGTAGACAGGAAAGGACCTTGGGTGGTAGAAGGGGATTTGAGGTGGGAAAAGGAGATTTTGGGGTGGGAAGATGGATTTGGGATGCACAAAAGATTTGGGCTGTGAAAAGGCATATTTGGGGTCTTAAAAGGACATTGGCTTGAAATTGGATTAGAAATCCAAGTTGCTCAATTCCAAGAGGTTGGAATTCCAGGTCTACAAAGAAGTTTGAGCTGAATTTGGGGTCTCGACCTGGCAAATTCATTCCTGGATCTTTCCCATAACAACAACTCTGGGAATGAACCAAGGCAGGGGGTAAGGTAGGATAAAGTCAGAAGACATCTGGAAAATATGAAGCCAATGAGTCAGGAGAGCAGAGGAGCAGAAAAGCACAAGAGGAGAAAAGAGCAGAAGAGCAGAAAAGCCTCACTGCTGCCTTGGGCAAGTTCAATTCTGCTCCTGCCTGTGCCACTGGGTCCCTGCTGATGTCTCTGAGGATTCATCCCAAGTCCTGAATTCCTCATTTTCCACAGGCCAAACCAATCATGGTTGCCACAATGTTGAAATCCAGAACTTCAATCAGACTTCAGCCTGTTCTTGGATGTTGGTATCAGCTATAAGAAGGCTGAAAAACAAAACTCTCAGGCTCTTAGAAATGGAAAAATCAAATTTCTGAATGTTCTGTGACAGTGGAGTTCATCCAAAGGCTGGATATGATGTTCTTGGGGGTGTTTTAAAACAAGGGTGTTGCACCCTCTCCTTCCAGCAGGCCACAAAGAGTTAAAAATCCATTTTTTGGAGCCCCTGTGAGGCCACCTTACCACAGGAAAGGCAATGAGGAAACTGATATCCCATATCTGCAGGGCAGGCTCTGGGTTGTGCAACAAGCAAAGCTGAGCACAGAGCTGAACTCCTCACTATTTGTGTGCAGCCCCATCCTGTGCTGGAAACAGCAGCTCAGGGAAAAAAAAAAAAAAAAAAAAAAAAAAAAAAAAAAAAAAAATTAAAAAACCCAACTGTTAAAGCTGTCATGAGGAGCACAAAAAGGCCAGAAACAAAAGTTGCACAAGTGTCTGAAAATGTCCAATTTCTGAGCCTTGACTTTGCAACCTTAATAAAGTTCTTTTAATTACCAAGAGTTTGTTTGTTTGCTTGTTTGTTTGTTTGTTTGAGGAGGGTGATTGCTTTCAGTCATGCAAGCAGATCAGCAGCTCATCCTTCCCTGGATGGATTCTTTCCAAAGTAGGGGATGATCCTGCCTGCCTGGCTTGGGATCACATAAAACAGGGACAAGGACCTGGCCCACAGGGAGGTGGAACCCCACGCTGCATCCCTGTGCTTAAACCTCTCCTTCCTCACACTCTGTTATCCCAAAAAGTCCAAACTTTGCTCTGTGCTGCTTGGAACAGGCCCAAATATGACCAAGGAGTTTGTGAGGAGTAAATTGTCCTGGTTTGAAGGACAGGTGTCTGCCAATAAAGGCAGAAACTTCCCTTTGAAATGGAGATTATTAACCCCCTCCATCCAAATTATTATTATCATTTTGAAATTAAGGGGCTCTCAAGCAAAGAGATGGGAATTAGGAATAACAGTTCTTTCCTAGGAAAATTAAAATAGAAATGCAGTATTACACAGAACAATCCCAACCCTGCCAGAGTCAGAATCCAAGCTGGCACAGTCAGTCAGTCAGGGTGGTGGCACAGTCCCATTCCATGGTGCTGCATCCTCCTGCAGGGGCAGATGTGGCTCAGCTGGAGCAGTGCTCCTGGAGAAGGTGCAGTTTCCTCTGAAGCTCCAGGGATGATGTGGAAGGGTCTGGTTTTCCTCTGGAATCCAGTGGAAAGAAGGTGCCTTGGTGTCCAAAATGTCATTTTTTCTCTGGGTAGGAAAGGCTTGGCTCCTGCCCTGGCTGGAGCATCTCCCAGTGGGATGATGGAATTTTATCAGCCATGCCCTGGGACTCAGTGGCCATGAACAGGAGATATCTCCTGGAGGGAGGATGGGCTGTGGGAAGATAAAGATGATTGCCCAGCTGGTTTAAAGATGGCCCATGAGCAGAGAATATGTGCCAGGAGATCAGGGGCACTGCCCCAGCCGGGTCAGCAGATGGGACAGAACACACATTGCTGGACACATCCTGTACTGCAACCCAAGACACTGAGTTTTGCTGGAGTGAATTTCCAAGTGATGGAAAATTTTCCTACTAAAATGTGAGACTCACAACCCAATAGAGATGATCAAACCTTTCTGTCCCAATAAACTAATTACAACAAGCAATTATGAACTGTTTTATCCCTCCACAGATTTCCAGGATCCTGGAATTTGGGCTGGGAGGATCCTTCTTTTAGCAAGTTGCAAAATGAGGCCCTGAGGGTGTGAGATCCTGAATCCAGAACCCTCCCAGTCAAGGAAAAGAGCTCTCAGTTCTCTTCCTGATTTTATTAAAGTTTTTATATATTTTAATATTGTATTATTATTCCCTACCTGGATGAATTGCCTGGAATTTATAGGATATAAATTTCCATTTCTTTTTCTGCCAAGTTAATGATACCCTGCAAACCCCAAAAATACAAAGGGGACAGAAGTTTTGCACAAAAATGAAAATAAATGCTCCACTCTGGAATGTCAGCATTTGCTGAGGACAATCCAAGATGAATTCCAGGCCACATTTTTGAATTCCTGTGAAAATTAATGTAGATTGCAACAGCTCAGCTGCAACTGGGTCTATGCAGAGGAAACTCTAAATTCCAGCCTCTGACTAAATGATGGGATTTAAGGTAAATACAGTTGTGAAAACAAGTTTTTTAAAAGCAGTCTGATTCATTTTGGGTTATTTTTTCCCCTCTTCCAGGCTAGACACAGCACAGGAATAAGGTGGATGTGAGACATCCAAGAAAAAACAGGCAAATTCCAAAGGAGGCAATCGATGAAGGAGATCTATATCTCATTCACATTGTTGAATAAATAATAACAGAGGAGGCCTAAAATTAGATTGGAGAAGAAACCTGACCTAGCCTGAACACAGGCTCCCTGCTGGACTGGAGAGTTGGGGTCTCAGCTGGAGACTTGAGGGATGGCTGGAGAAATCACAAATTTAATTTGGTTTGGATCCTTGCATCTTCAGCATTCTTACATCACCCCATC
>NW_027636215.1:12500-21677 GCF_903797595.1 Erithacus rubecula
GAACTGGCTTCTGTAAGACAGGGACAGGGAGGAAACTCTGCTGCTGCCTGCCAGGCTCTGCTCCTGCTGTTGACTGAGAAACAGCTGAATTATCCCCTGGGAGTGGATTATTCCACAGCAATTTCATGGCAGGGATCACATTTGTACTCACAGGTGAGGAATAGCTGGAAGGGCCAGCTGGATGCTGAAAGACTTCTGGGGAATTTAGAAAGATTTTCTTCCTGAACACCAAATTTATCTCCTGTAATATCAAAAAGAAGGCCTGGCCTTCGCATCCCATGACAGTTTCAGGGGAATATTCCAGGTTTTTTGTGCAATGCCAGCAATTTGCTCCCTGCCAGCTGTCATCACAAACTCATCCCGGTTCAGAGAATCATTTTGGGTTGGAAGAGACCTTAAATCTATCCAGTGCCACCCCTGCCATGGCAGGGACACCTCCCAATGTCCAGCCTGGCCTTGGGCACTGCAGGGATCCAGGGGCAGCCACAGCTGCTCTGGCAATTCCATCCCAGCCCCTCCCAGAGAACAATTCCTAATTCCCAATATCCCATCCAGCCCTGCCCTCCTTCAGCTCAAGGCCATTCCCCCTTTTCCTGTCACTCCAGACCCTTGGGAAAAGTTCCTTCCCAGCCTTCTTTAGGTCTTGGGACTTAATGTAAGAATTTTTTGTAAACAAGTCTCATTCTGAATAGAATTCTCTCTTTTATTCCCTTAGAAAATGAATTAAAATGATTATTTTCTACAAAACAAGAAGCTTTGATCTATCAGATAAGAATCTAGGAAGCACTTTCCCAAACCAACCACTTTTGATAAGAACACTTTAAACCATTTTCTTGTTCCACTTGTGTCACCTTGTAAATGAATTACAAAACCCTAAAGCCTGTCATTCCTTATAAAGACACAAATTAACCCTATCTGAGCATCAATGTGTGTATTTTAATTTAGGTCTTGTTCATGTTTCTGTGACATTTCTTGGGGCCTTCCAAGAAACAATACCCATTGTTTCTAGATGAGCAAATTCAAGTTCTGCAGAAAGTTTTCCACTTCTGCTTCACAGTTTCCACTGATCTGATCTTTACATGGAAGATTTCTTCCTCTGCAAGATTCTGAGAAAACCAGTGGCAACTGTTTCATCTTCCCTCTAGGAAATAATTTATTTTTATCTTTCGTTGATGTCATTTTTCATGTCTCACCTCTCTGACTGGGACTAATCAGGCAAATACCATCAAGTTTGACATGACAACTTGTTTAAATGGCTTCAACTGCCCTCCTGGTCTGGGGTGAAGCACCTGCATCTCCTCCACAGGGAATTTCTCTGATTTGTACATCTGTGCTTTCATCTAATGGAATCCTGGAATGGTTTGGGTTGGAGAGGAACTTGAAGCTCATCCAGTCCCAGGGCAGGGAACTTTTCACTCTCTCAGATTATTCAACTCATCCCATTTCTCCCACTTCCCATTTTTACTGCTCTGTCTGCCCTCACCCCCCTCCCCAGGTTAAAAAACTGAATTTTTCCATTCCAAAATCCCATCAAGATTTTCAGACCTGGGAAAATCTCTGTGGAGCTGCCACGGGTGACTGGGGGGCAATGAGTCCCTGCCTTTCAGTTTTTTCCATGCCCTCCCTCCTTCCCCCTTCCAGGCTTTAAATCGCCAATGAAAGCTGAATAAATAAATAAATAAATAATGGAATAGCCGGGATGAATCGGAGCCTCGCTCTTTCTTCACGGGGCCCCTGCAAAATCAAAGGGGCAAATTGATCTGACAACATGCAAGTGCTCAGTGTACACGGTATTAAAATGAATTTCTTGTTCTCTGCGAGCAGCAGCAGCCCGAGGAGTATCTCTGTCCTCAGTGTTTTCCTGGGGCTGTGCCAATGGTGCCTCATTGTCTGATTTCCAAGGGCTGTAATTGAGTGATAATTGCCAGTTCCTCTTTTGAACCAACACTCTCTGATAAACTTCATCACCATTTAGCTGGAAATCTGAGAGCTCTAAACAATTTATTTACCAAGAGAGATACAGACATCTCTTAACACACTGCACCACTGCCTGCCCTCCGTGTACATCGGCATTTGGATGGCGCCAATTAACAGCAGGCTGCAGTTTGGGGTTTTGGTTTTAAATTTTTAAAATAATTTTTTCTGGTCTCTGCGAGACACTTCTTCAGGCTTTTTCCTGCCTGCACTGCCAGAGGAGTTTGGGGGTGGGTTTTTTTTTTGAGTGGAGTCAAGGGAATACCTGATTTTAGCCACTTGTTCAGTGAAGAGAAAACAAATCAAGATGAGGGAAAATAAAGAAATAAAGAAAAATTTTATTCAATTTATGGATGCTATGATGCAGTCAGGATTTTTGCTGGTTTTCTCATTCAGCTGTTAATGTCTCATCTCTCTCTGGAAGTAACAAACAAAGAATGACAAACTGGCTTCTCCCTTCAGCTCAAAGCTTTTTAGGAAGTATTTTCAGTGGTGGAAAGGTGGATGTGGAAGGGACACCTGAATTCCTGCTGATGAATTCCTACCCACAATAGCAGAGCCCATTGGATTCTGCATTCCTGCTGCATTTAGTGTAACCCAGTAAATTTATGTCCTGGACCAAGTTTTCAAAAGTATTATTTAAGGAAAGTCCCCAAATGATGGAAACATAGGGGTGGAGGTCACTAGAAATGTCAACTGCTTTAAAAAATTGTTATTCTGGGGAGGTATTTCTCCAGCAGGTCCTTAAACTATCCAGAAGTGATGAGACCAACATTCTCAGAAAATTATCAGTGTTTGGGTATTTGATCTATGGTGAATCAGACCCTCTGCCATGCACCTGCTGCCTACTCTCCTTAAATTCTATGAAATCACAGAATATCCTCAGCTTGAAGGGACCCTTCCTAACCAAACCCTGTCCCAGCACAGAGCTCCCAAAAATCCCACTCTGGGCAGCCCTGGCAACTCCTGGAGGGTGGGCTGGCCCTGGCACAGGGTGCAGAGAGAACTCATGGGAATGGGAAACTACTATATATCAAAATTATGACATATTATATACTCATGTTTTAATATCATATACTGCCATATAAATACACAATATGTAAGAAAAAAATAAATTAGACAGTTGTTTGATAAATTCAATTTTATTTTAATTTCTTTATTCTTAAAGTTTTCTTCTTATTCTCCTAGTTTCTAACTAGTCTTTCTTGCTATTCTACATTTTCATCTTTCCTATTCTAACTATTCTTCTCTTCTCAAGGGGTTTCTAAATTCTTATTCCTATTCCTATTCCTATTCCTATTCCTATTCCTATTCCTATTCCTATTCGTATTGTTATTCCTATTCTTCTCTTCTATGAATTCCTAAAGTCTTATAACTATTCTTCCTATATGTATTTTGAAATTATGCTCTTTTGTCTTCTCCATATTCTTAGACTTCATCGTCTTCATCTTAAGAGCGTTGTCGTCATCATATTCTTTGCCTTGGTCTTCGTCTTCATTTTCTTGGTCGTCATCTGCTCTGGGTCATTGTTGTCATTATCTTCTTCATCGTCTTCATCTTCGCCTTGGTTTTCTTCTTCATTCTCGGCATCTCCATCTGCCTTGTCGTCATCCTTGTCTTCATATTCTTCGTCTTCACCTTCCTTTCTCCTCCATGCCCCTGTGCTGACCGGAGCAGCTGCTGCTGCGACACCAGAGGAGCGGGACCGGTGGGAGCGGGGCCGTCCCGTTCCAGCCCCAGCCTGGGGGAGCCGAGCCGGGCAGGGAAAGCACAGCCAGAGACTCCATGCGAGCTGCTTGGTGTGCCTGCACAGGAGGGCAGAGCCACAGGGCCACCAGGGCTGAGCCTCCTGCTGCACGGAGCTGCTCCTCATCTCCCTCAGTCCTCGGGCCGTGGCCTCAGGCAGGGACAGCGGAACAGCCCCCGCAGCGCCCGCAGCGCCCGCCTGGAGCGGGAGGGACGTTTCCTGGGGGCACACGGCTGCCCATGGAGGGCCTGGGCGGGAGAAGCCGCGTGTCCCACGGGGGCTTGGCCCTGCAGGGAGGCAGACGAGGCACAGAGCGGCCCTGGGCTGCACGGCTCCGCTTGCTGCTCCTCAACCCAGGCCTCTCGAGGGATGGGCACTGGGAGCCCCTCTGACACAGAATCTCTCCATCGGTTCTCTGCTTTGTTTTCTTCTGGTGGCAGCTCCAGGACGCTCACCTCATCCCACTCATCCTCCTCTGGGCTTGAGGGCTGACTCCAGATGTCATTGTCATTCTTGACTTCGTTGTCCTCCTCCATGACATCACTGTCATCGCTGTCCCATCGGGCCAACTCTTGGCTGTCACTGTCTTCCCACTCGTTAACCTCTTGGTGTATCTCTCCATCTTCTTCCCACTTGTACAGCTCCTGCACTCTGACACTTTCCTTGCGTTTGTGCAGCTCTTCATGGGTCTCATCAGGGCACTGGCAAATCTCCTGAACGCGCAGACACACCTCGAATTTGTACAGCTCTTGGCTCCTCCTGGCTTCCCACCGGCAAATTTTTTGGACTGTCTGAACGTGCTGTTTGCACGCCTCTGTCACAATCACATCTTCCCATTGAGAAAGCTCCTCTTTGCTATGGCCTTCCAATGGGAAAAGCTCCTCCTCCTCATGGCCTTCCCAGCAGCTAAGCTCACGGTCCATGTCAGCAAAGGGCCTCTCCTCCTCCTCAGTCTGTGAGAATGGCAGGGCTGACCTGACACAGCCCCTGACCACTGCCCGCTGGGGGCTTCCAGCCAGCTGGACAAGGGACTGGCAGACCTGGAGTTGGAGTTGCCTTTGTTGTTCTCACTGTCTCTCTCCGTCGCTATTGGAGTCGTTCGCCGACGGGTCCTGGGAGCTGCTTCCTCCTCACAGAGCGGCTCTCCTGGGACTGAGCACTCCAGGCCTCTGCGCCCCTTAAATACCCCAAGGCCAGGGTGGGGCTCCCTGATGTCACAATGGTCTGTGGCCACCACCATGTCCCACATCACAAAGGGCCATGACACAAAGCGCCCGTGTCACCAAGGGCCACCCCCCGGCATTCCACGAGCAGTGGAGCAGCCAGGAACTGTCTGGGAGCAGCCCCGGACTCGTGGCCTTGTGGCCCCTGCTGTGCCCAGAGCCCTGAGAGGCTTTGGCCACGCTGGCACACGCCAGCCCCAGCCCCAGGCTGCAGAGCCCTGGGTGTGCAGCTGCGCTGGCCAGGCACGAGCAATTGGCCCCAGGGCCGTGCCAGGGCTGGGGCTGCCTTTGGTGGCTTTGTGCTCGTCTGTCACCTTGGGCATCTGCACAGACAGATCCCGGGAGTTGCTTCCTCCTGCCGGAGCGGCTCTCCTGGCACTGGGCACCCCGGGCCCTGCAGTGCCCCTAGAAACCCTCAGCCAGGGCGGGACTCTCTGGTGTCCCAAGGCTCTCTGGCCACCACCATGTCCTGTGTCATCAAGGGCCCGACACAGAGCGCCCGAGTCACCAAGGGCCACCCCGGCACCCCAAGAGCAGCGGGGCAGCCGGGAACGGGCCCGGAGCAGGCCCGGCCTTGGGGACAGTTTTGATTTTGCAGGGCCTGGCTCTTGACAGTGACGGCCCCACAGAGGTGGCTGCTGTGAGAAGCTGCTGCGAGCTTCCAGCATGTCTGGCAGAGCCAATTCCTGATGGCTCTGATGATGGACACGCTGCTGACCAAGGCTGGGTCATGAAGAGGGGTGGGAACTCCTCGATTATAATGTATTTAGAAAAAAATTAAAAATAAAAAAACAAAAAATGCACACAGAGTTTTTCCTAGCCAGGGAAGAGGAGGAAGTGAGAACATATGAGGGAAGCAATGTGGAGACACCAGGGTCAGTGGAGTTGGCCAGGCAGGAGCTGCTCCAGGAGCTGGAGCTGAGATTCCTCTGCAGCCGTGCTGATCACCATGCTGAAGCAGCTGTGCCCTTGCAGCTTCTCATCTCATCCTCCAATGCTCTCCAGACTCAAATTGTGGGGAACTAGCTATCCTACATGGACTGCTCACAACACAAATAATAATTACTTTGTAGATTGTCCTCAAGTACCATGAATTAAATACCATGTCATATAATCCCTCAGATTATCACTGATCATTTTTTTATTACCTAAAGGTGTTCCATAATCTAAAACAACAGCAGGTGCTTCTTATTATTTTCAATAATATATACAATATCTTTTGAAGAAATAGTAGACCTAGGGGAAACAAAGTGCATCAAAGCATCTCCATGACCCCCTCTGGGATTGCTCCAGCAGCTCCACATCCTGACCTTGATTCTGGTGCTGGATGCAGCTCTGCAGGTGGGGGCTGATGGAGTCACAGAATCATTTTGGCTGGCAAAGACCTTGCAGATCCATCCCTACGACTCCCGGTCCTGCCAGGGCCACCACCCCTGATCCAGGTCCCCCCAAATCCATGTGGATTTGAAATCCCTCCAGCAATGGGGACTCTCCCACTGCCCTGGGCTGGAAATGGCTTTCCAGGCATGAATTGTTCCCAATATCCAACCCGACCCTCGACTGGGGCACAGCTGGAGGCTGTTCCCTCTCGTGCCCACCCTCATTTTGTGGGAGCAGAGCCCAATCTCAGCTGGCTCCAAACTTCCCATGTTCTAGCTGGGCACTCTTCCACAGGCACTGGGACTTAGCAGTCGCTGTTCCCAGGGCACTGGGACTGAATAGGAAAATCCATCCATGGCTTGAGAGAGGAAAAAGGAAATCTGGACACTTTTCTCTTGTGCAACACAGTTTTATTGGAATGTAGAAGTAACTTTTGACTGTTACCTATTTACTAGATTTTAACAACATTAATGGAGTTCTAAATCACAATTCAAACTCTGCTAATTCTCATAATTCTCCCTCGCCGTTACCTCGTCTACATATCTTACCATTCTACTTAGCATTCCTCTTCCTATCCTATGGGTTTTCAAACTCTTGCTCCTATTACTCTTCTTCTATGGATTCTAAATTTAGTATTCATATTACTATTCCTCCTCTCTAGGCTTTTACGTTCTAATTCCTCTTCGTCTATGTATTCCTTAACAACTCTTCCTATTCCTCTTCTATGTATTCCTAAATTCCCAGTCCTAGTCCTAGTCCTCTTTCTCTACGTATTGCTAATATCTTATTCCTATCCTACTGTTTCTCTTCAATTTATTTTTAAAATATTCTTCTTCCTTGATCTTTGTTATTATCTTCACCTCCTTCATCTCTGTCTTCTTTACTGTCCTTGTCATTTTCATTTTCTTCAATGTCTTTATCCTCCTCATTGCCTCTGTGGTCTTCATGTTCCTCTTTGTCGTCGTCATCTTCATCATCTTTTTGCCATCTCCATCTTCTCCATGCTCCTGTTCTCTGGTGGCCTACAGCTGGCCTGGAGGCCTCACAGTTATAAAAGATTTCACCTTTATAACTGAATGTGATGGATTGTGTAATCCCGTTGATGGTGTAACTGGGCCGGTGGGGCCGGTTGGAGAGCAGGCCCAGGCCCTTGGGGGTTCAGCTGCTCTTGGCTGCTTGGCCGGGTGGCAACGAGCTCGAGCAGTGACAATGACCCGCATGTGCCTTCTCAGCTAGAGAAGGAGCCAAGGCCTCAGTAACGTTGGCTGCTGCTGCAATGCCTTTGGTGTGTGTGTGTCACATTCCTGCCTTGGACACATCACTGGGACACTGTTCCTGTTCCCGTTGGTGCCCGGTGCCGTTGTTCAGAGAGCCATGGGTGCTGCAGCCCTGCAGGGAGGGCAGCTCTGGAGCAATGGCTGCTGTCACTGCCGTGTCTGTGCTACTCCTCGGGCCGTGGCCTCAGGCAGGGACAGCAGAACAGCCCCCGCAGCGCCCGCAGCGCCCGCCTGGAGCAGGAGGGACGTTTCCCGGGGGCACACGGCTGCCCATGGAGGGCCTGGGCGGGAGAAGCCGCGTGTCCCACGGGGGCTTGGCCCTGCAGGGAGGCAGACGAGGCACAGAGCGGCCCTGGGCTGCACGGCTCCGCTTGCTGCTCCTCAACCCAGGCCTCTCGAGGGACGGGCACTGGGAGCCCCTCTGACACAAAATCTCTCCATTGCTCTTTCTGTTGCCTCTCCCATCTTCTGTAGCTCCATCCCATATTCTCTTTCCAGTTGCAATTTCCATATTCCCTGTTGTGAGAGTCCGTCTGAGCCTCTCGTCTGTTTCTGCCCAACGACCCTCGCCTGAGGCCTGCGCTGGCCAGGGATGGGAGGAACACCAAGTGACTGTTCCGCAGGTGATGCCCACCGCTGTTGAGAATTAGTTAGAAAGCCATGGACACAACTGTGGATATGGCTCGGCTGAGGCCTTCTTGCAGGAGAGCAGCTCCTGCTAAGTAGTAGCTAGGCCTTGCTCTTAAGCACATTTTGCTGAGCAGCAGTGTTTTCTTTTAAGAGACTTTTGCAAAAGCAATAAAGCTATCATAATTTGCAGAGTTAGTCGATAAGTAATACATATGTCCAATAATCAATCAAGGCCTTAACTTCCAGGGAAGTACGTAGCAAGCGAAGTATAACCCTGGGACAGATACTATATAGCAATAAGTATAAGAATAAGGGAAGTAGGAGCAGTGGGATAGCAGGTATGCTTTTTGGCTAGAAATTCAGTAGGTGTGATTATCAAACACTTGCAATAACCAATAATAAGAGAAGGCGTACATAGTAAAAACCAATAAGATTGTACTAATATGAATAATGCTGATTTATGCTATGTTGGGCTATAAAACTGTCTGATGCTCTCAATAAAGTTGGATTGTGCTTTATCAATCACATTGATTGGCTGGCTGATCCCCTCGCTATTCCTCCGCAAGCGGCTCCGCACCCCCGCATACCAGAACTGGTTTCTCATGACAACTAGTCACGGGGCGCTGACTCAACAAAGCTCCCACAAATGGAAGAACAATGGACTGATCCAGTATGGGCTGCCCTGTGTGTGTTCATAACAACAAAGATGGTTTGGTGTTCCTTGAAACATCCTGCATCCACCTGTTCCTCAGGGTAACGATCTCCACATACAATAGTCCATAAATCTTCCCACATTTTGGCCAGAAGCCACTTGAATTGGGAAAGGACTATAAAAGTGACTTTCTTAGAGGAGATGCCCTGAGATCTCCCCAGACGGCAACAGACATCTATTGGCTGCTCCACGAGGATTCGTCTGGCAGTCTTGGTAGCTATAATCCCGATCCCC